>NW_025963800.1:0-275000 GCF_023055435.1 Haliotis rufescens
ACATTCCACATACTCTGCAATCAAATAAACATACAAAATATACACAACATTGACAACGACATCTTCAATACAAACTTCACAAACAAAATTCACAATATAGCCCTCCAATGCATTCCAACAGTCAAAACTTCACCGCACCATATCACAGTCCCCTGGTGGAGCTCAGAAATAGATAATTCTAGAAAACTTAGGAAAAAGGCACTTAATAAAGCCAAGCGGGACATAACCAAACTCCCCTTGGCAAAACAGTTCAGAAACTCAACTAAACAACTTATAAGAGCAGCCAAAAGAAAACATTGGCAAACTTTTACCAGTTCCTTGAAAATGGGGAAACAAAATACCAAAATTCTATGGAAAAAACTTAAAGCCATAAAGGGCACTTCAAAAACCTTCTCAGCCCCATCCTTCCCTAATCTAAATACAGATAGAGAAAAGGCTAACGCCATGGCTGCTCACTTTTCGGCCACTAGCAGCTCCGCCAACCACACCCCCATTATGCAAGACACTATTAAAAATCACCCCACTTATTCCCCCAGACCACCCCTCACAAGCATGTCATACAATAAAATAATAAACATACATGAACTACAAACAGCCATCAATAACAAAAATACAGCCCCAGCCACAGGCACAGACAATATTAGCTATACTATCCTAAACCACCTTCCCCCTAAAATTCAAAAACTTCTTCTCCAATTATTCAATCAAATTTGGACCTCAGGCTCCCTCCCCCATGCCTGGAAAACAGCTTTGGTAGTACCGGTTCTCAAACCAGGTAAACCCCCCAAAGAACCGGATTCCTACCGCCCTATCTCGTTAACCTCCCATATTTGTAAAATAATGGAATCCGTCATAAACAATAGACTAAAATTCCAAATTTCTTCCCAAAAACTACTTAATGAGGACCAGAGTGGTTTTATGTCAAACCGACAAACTTTAGACCACGTTTTACATTTAGAACATGACGTTAAAACAGCACTCGCCCAAAAACAATATACTGTGGCCATTTTCATAGATTTTAGTAAAGCATTTGATATGGTTTGGCATCATGGCCTAATCCAAAAACTTAAAGCAAAAGCCATAGATGGTAGAATCCTAAATTTCATACACTCTTTCTTAACAGACAGAAACATCACAGTTAAAACCAACAACACCCTATCTGACCCACATCCTTTAGACAATGGTACCCCACAGGGCAGTATAATCTCACCAACACTTTTTAATTTTATGATTGACGACATTTTCCCACCTAAAATTAAAAAAACAACTACTGCAAAATTCGCAGATGACATTTCCTTCTGGACGTCGTCAACATCTATAAAAGAGATCCAAAAAAGAATTCAACCCCTTCTGAAACACATAGAACTCTGGGCAACCCAGTGGGGATTCCAAATTAATACTAATAAAACCATCGGCCTACTTTTCAAAAATAGACATAAGCCAAATTGCACACCCAAACTCACCCTTAACGATCAAACCATTTCATTCAAAAAGGAAGCCAAATTTCTGGGAATTACTTTTGACCAGCACCTAACATGGGCCCCCCATATTCATAATTTGGTCACATCATGTCAAAAAGACTTAAATTTAATGAGAGCCATCAGCGGCACTGATTGGGGCGCTGACAAACAAACACTGCTTAATATATACAAGTCACTAATTCAATCTAAGATTGACTATGCTGCCCCGGTCCTCAGTTCCATCTCAGAAACTCTTAATAACAAACTAAACTCCATTCAATATAAAGCTTTAAAGATAGCCCTGGGTACCAGAACCGGTACAGCCCTAAATACCCTTCAGCTTCTATCAGGAACCACCTCCATTCAACTCCGCCGCAACCAAACCATTCTCAATTACTGGGCTGGGGCCCAACAAAACCCCATCCTTAAACAAATTATCACCAAATACAACAACCTTAGACCTGCAACCTTAAAGAAATTCAAAAACAATCATACCCTAGCCCCCTATCTTACACATCTCTACAAACTCCTAAGAATACATCAGTTAGAAAACATCAAACACATAAGCCCCCAAAACATATACATAAATGACAACCCCCCCCCCCCTGAAACAGACCTCTCACTCAACAAAACATTCATCTCACATCCTGACCCTAAAAATCTTGATAAAAAGGAAATATCTAATAACTACATACATCAAAACTGGCCCAACCACACCCATATCTATACCGATGCATCACAGACTAACAATGACATAACAGGACTAGGCCTACAGATCACACAACCTACACCAATCACCACAAACTTCCACTATACCAACTACACACATACCACCACAGCTGAATTACTGGCTATACAATGTGCATATCACTATATAAAAATATCCAATGACACTAACTTCCTTATAATTTCTGACTCATTAGGTGCACTAACCCAAATTCATAACAAACAATCGAAATCAAGGCAAGACATTATCAACAATATCATAGACATTCACACAAAACTCATACAATCAAACAAAACAATATCTCTCTTATGGGCACCTGCACACACTGGCATAACAGGCAACCAATTAGCAGACACAGCAGCAAAATTAGCCACCACCCAACCATCACCAAGTATTGAATTCACCACCAGTAAAGCCGAGATAAAATCATTAATCAAAAGAAACACATTATCTCAAAATTTCAAAATTAATATTCAAAATTGTAAGTCAATCCTGACAAAATCCCTCTTTAATAAACCAGTCACTAAGTGTCGAAACTTCACAAAGTCCATTTTAGCAGATAAAGTCATTAATAGAATGTTAAGCGGCCAAACTAATCTAAACGAGACACTCTACAAACAAAAAAGACACCCACATCCAAACTGCATTCACTGCAATACACCTGAAACACTAGACCATATATTCAACCACTGTTCACAATATAAACAACAACAAACACAACTTTACAACTCTCTCCCCCCACAGCTCAAAAACAACATCCAACTCCTTCTAGATCCCTTTAACCATACCACTAAATTTACCCATATAGCTACATTCCTTAAAACTACAAATCTAATAAGCAAACTTTAGGAAAATCCCAACAAAGTACAGCATAAACGCTATGCCTAAAACCCACACATTTACAATTTAGGATCGGGATCCAAATTCTCAGCGCGGACCGACTTCTCCGACGTCCGCGCGACAAATTCGCCCATATCCATACTCTAATAAATATTACCGTTCAACCAGCCACCAACCCAAGCTCAGCTCCCACGCGCACGGCCTATACCCCCCCCCCCCCCCCCCCCCCCCCCCCTCTCCTGACTCCCTACCCCAGCCAGTAAGCCCACACTTTTTATGATAGGTTTTTCACCTTCCCCACTGTTATTTTTCATTTATAATACATATTATTATTTAGCATATCAGCTTAACTGATTTTATATTATATCAAGTCTCTGCACTAGTTACTTCCCTTAGATTAGGTTTCTCTCAGCTCTACATTACTACTGCTAAACTTCTTTTCCCTTCACACCCCTTTACTATATTTCTTTCTTCTTTAACCCCCCTAAACTTACATTTTTTTGGGCCAGCCGATTACTTATGTATTACCCACTATTATTTATTATTGCTAAACCCGTCTGGCCCCGACTGCGAAATAGCCATCGGCTGAAGCGGTCGTAAAATCTATAATACTACTACTACTCTGCATTAATTCAAAAACTCCTGAATCCTCATCGACTCCTGAACACTTAGATTTTGACGTTGTCATCTTGATCATCAGAACCATCAAAGGCGGCAAAATACAGTAAGCAACTTTTCTCCCACTTTTCAATTCAGATGTAGACAAGTACAACACGTTTAGTAATGATTTAAAAAATTGTACGAGTTTCTTAGTGTCAATAATTAGTAGAACAGACGTAAAACAGACATACGAATGGACACGTTATAGACAACAATCCTATATATTTTAGTAACAATGATTAGTTGGAGTGACCAGTATATATTTGCAAAAAATAGATTTATAAAAGTTCAGCTTATTAAGTACAATACACCCATCAAATAGAGCTGCATGTGTCAGGGACCCAATCTAGATAGCGCCAACATCTAGAACCGCTGCGCCGGAAGTAGGTAACGTTTCTAGCTCTTACGTCGAGTAAAATCAGAAATGATTCGCGTGATACATATATGATGTACATATATGTGAACAGCCTCTCGTTATTAATGCCCTTTAATTGTAGTCATCTTACTATTTGATCGTTTGTGCCACACAAAGCTATAAGTTCCGTAATAAAAATACGGAAAAATGAACAGATTAATCTCATGGACATATATTCAAAAATGGTAGCATAACGAATGAAGTAATGTTTTAATTTCCGTTCCCATAATACTGTTTAGATGAAACACCGTTAGCAACTTGAATGGGAATAAACAGTGGTAGCTGTCACTAGCCAAAGGATACTAGACTATACAAGAACAGTTTTAGCATCTCACACCGTCCCGACAGGCGCCAACCTCTCAAATATTGCACAACATATATTGATGGCGTAGTATGATATTAATATTACATTGTTTCTTGAATACTGTGCGAAGAATATTTTGTACGATGGCAAGATTCAAAACAAGTATCATTATCTTCTTTGCGAGGAATTTAGAAGTTGGAGTATTGAGAGAGGATAAGATCTGTGGATGAACAACATCACTTGCTTGATAATGGTGTTACAACATACACCTAAGCGTCGCTCCTAACTGTAATAAAGACGTTGTTCATCAATATATCTTATCTCTACTCAGTTTTCATTTTCGCTAAAATTAGACAAAACTGAAAAAATGGTTTAACATGTGTGGTAGCACAGCTAGTCCCTGTAAAATTTTCATTTAAAAAAAATAAATAAAAAATCACAGCGCACAGGGAAATTGAGCGAGGCTCAATTCGAACGGTATTCCCATGTTATGTTATGTTTTTCTGAAAATGTACATGAAGCGGATTGGTCAAGAAGTTTATATGAAGACCACTCCGGAATACAATGATTCAAAAATGCATACATGATATTGTAAATATATCTAGATTTTTAGACAGGATAATGCATAGATAATATTCCAACAGTCAGATTAACCAGATTAAACAGATTCCTCTACGCTGGGCAAACACTGGTCTATGTAGAATCATATCGTTATCTGGGACTACGGGTTGACGAGCATCTAGATATGTGAAACTGTGAAAGAGTTGTACAATTCTGCCAGCCATGCTTTGTCTTATTCTGTTGGGTGTATGTCTTATGATGTTTTTTTATGAAACTGTATGAAAGTCTTGTTGAGCCGGTAATGTTCTATGGCTCTGGTATATGAGGATAAAACGTTAATCTAATCCAAAATAGAGCCGGTAAATTATTTCTTGGTGTTAGTAACGGTACCTCCATGTATAGCCACTAATGGAGACATGGGTCTCTCCTCCCCGTTTGTTACATTACATGCTAATGTTTTTAGACTACCCCAAGATTTAATAACAGTACTTGTAACGCTTTGATGAAGAAAATGGTTACTATGTAAAAGTTCATGGAGTACTAAAGTTGTTAAAATTGCCTGTAATCTTAATATTTATGATGTTATGAATATTATGACTGCTCCAATGTCCCGAAAGAAGAAAATTGCCCATATTAAAAACGTTCTCGTAAACAAAGATGAACTGAGCTGGAGAACAGAGCTTTGGAACGATAAACATAACGTTAAGGGCAATACATTAAGAACTTTCATGATCGTAACGTTGTTGCTCCTTATGTTTTATATACAGGGACCACCGTCGCATTTTAGCTAGTTTTAGATCTGGATCGAAACAGGACGATTTACAACCCCCCAAACCTTTTAGAAAATAGAATCTGCCCGCACTGTTTTAAAATTGTTCATAAAAGTTTGTCGAAAATGAATTTCACTTTATTAAATGTTATGTCCTTTATGATCTTAGAAGTATTTTACTTAGATAATGGTCATCTCTTTTGAAACACGTGACGCATTCATAAAATAACTTCCTCTGTAAGGTTCACACCCAATTGTCAGACATCCCATTTGGCAGGTGACCGAATCATCAGACAGACCAGTCAAGTGTGACCAGTGTATTCGCCTGGTCTAAACTACTAATTACTGTGCTGCTCTCGACTGTGGGCAGAGTAAGCTATTCACCACTCGTTAAGCGATACAGATTAACCAGATTCCTCTACGCTGGGCAAACACTGGTCTATGTAGAATCATATCGTTATCTGGGACTACGGGTTGACGAGCATCTAGATATGTGAAACTGTGAAAGAGTTGTACAATTCTGCCAGCCATGCTTTGTCTTATTCTGTTGGGTGTATGTCTTATGATGTTTTTTATGAAACTGTATGAAAGTCTTGTTGAGCCGGTAATGTTCTATGGCTCTGGTATATGAGGATAAAACGTTAATCTAATCCAAAATAGAGCCGGTAAATTATTTCTTGGTGTTAGTAACGGTACCTCCATGTATAGCCACTAATGGAGACATGGGTCTCTCCTCCCCGTTTGTTACATTGCATGCTAATGTTTTTAGACTACCGCAAGATTTAATAACAGTACTTGTAACGCTTTGATGAAGAAAATGGTTACTATGTAAAGTTCATGGAGTACTAAAGTTGTTAAAATTGCCTGTAATCTTAATATTTATGATGTTATGAATATTATGACTGCTCCAATGTCCCGAAAGAAGAAAATTGCCCATATTAAAAACGTTCTCGTAAACAAAGATGAACTGAGATGGAGAACAGAGCTTTGGAACGATAATCATCAATGTTTAAAACTACTTTCAACTACTTGTTGCTGGCGTACGCATTTTATATTGATCAAACTGTTATTAAGATCTGTAAAACATAACGAAATACAAATTATTTCATAACATCATATAGTTGTCATAATGAAAATAGTATTAAAGCATTATTGTCACATGCAATAATTATACTGTTCGGTATCATTAGTAAACTTTGCAACCACATATTATGTGAAACATTTATAAGAGGTGAGGAAATTGAATGAAGCAGTGGTAAAATCTAACCATATATACAAAATTGTATATTTTGGAAATACCAACTATACAAAATTGTATATTTTGGAACTATCAAATATACAAAATTGTATATTTTGTATATATGGGTATTTTTTCTTGTGAAGGAACGTCAAGACTCCAAGACGGTCCAGATGGTAAGAATGTAAAGATCTCAAAGACGATCCAGATGGCAAGGAACGTCAAGATCTCCAAGGCGGTCAAGATGGCAAGGAAAGTCAAGATCTCAAAGACAGTAAAGATGGCAAGGAAAGTCAAGATCTCCAAGACGGTCCAGATGGTATGGAAAGTCAAGATCTCCAAGACGGTCCAGATCACAAGGAAAGTCAAGATCTCCATGAAGGTCAAGATGGCAAGGAAAGTCAAGATCTCCAAGACGATCCAGATGGCAAGGAAAGTCAAGATATCCAAGGCGGTCAAGATGGCAAGGAATGTCAAGATCTCGCAGACGATCTAGATAGGAAGGAACTTCAATATCTCCAAGCCGATCGAAATGGCAAGGAAAGTCAAGATCTCCATGACGATCCAGATGGCAAGGAAAGTCAAGATTTCCATGACGGTCCAGATGGGAAGGAACGTCAAGATCTCCAAGACGGTCAAGATGGCAAGGAACTTCAAGATCTCCAAGACAATTCAGATGTGAAGGAAAGTAAAGAACTTCAAGACGGTCCAGTCGGCAAGGAATGTCAAGATCTCCAAGAAAATCCAGATGACAAGGGACGTCAAGATCTCCAAGACGGTCAAGATGGCAAGGAATCTCAAGATCTCCATGACGGTCAAGATGGCAAGGAAAGTCAAGATCTCCAAGACGATCCAGATGGCAAGGAAAGTCAAGATATCCAAGGCCGTCAAGATGGCAAGGAATGTCAAGATCTCCAAGAAAATCCAGATGACAAGGAAAGTCAAGATCTCCAAGACGGTAAAGATGGCAAGGAAAGTCAAGATCTCCAAGACGGTCCAGATCACAAGGAAAGTCAAGATCTCCATGACGGTCCAGATGGCAAGGAAAGCGAAGATCTCCAAGACGATCCAGATGGCAAGGAAAGTCAAGATTTCCAAGACGATCCAGATGGTTAGGAAAGTGAAGATCTCCAAGACGATCCAGATGGCAAGGAAAGTCAAGATCTCCAAGACGATCCAGATGGCAAGGAAAGTCAAGATATCCAAGGCGGTCAAGATGGCAAGGAATGTCAAGATCTCCATGACGGTCAAGATGGCAAGGAAAGTCAAGATGGCAAGACGGTCAAGATGGCAAGGAAAGTCAAGATCTCCAAGACGATCCAGATGGCAAGGAACGTCAAGATCTCCAAGACAGTCATGATGGTAAGGAAAGTCAAGATCTACAAGACGGTCAAGATAGCAAGGAAAGTCAAGATTTCCAAGACGATCCAGATGGCAAGGAACGTCAAGTTCTCCAAGGTGGTCAAGATGGCAAGGAAAGTCAAGATCTCCAAGAAGGTCAAGATGGCAAGGAACGTCAAGATCTCCAAGACAATCCAGATGGCAAGGAACGTCAAACTCTCCAAGATGTTCCAGTTGGCAAGGAAAGTCAAAATCTCCAAGACGATCCAGATGGCAAGGAACGTCAAGATCTCCAAGACGGTCAAGATAGCAAGGAACGTCAAGATCCCCAAGACGGTCAAGATGGCAAGAAAGTCAAGATCTCCATGACGGTACAGGTGGCAAGGAAAGTCAAGATCTCCAAGACGACCCAGATGGGAAGGAACGTCAAGATCTCCAAGACAGTCAAGATGGTAAGGAAAGTCAAGATCTACAAGACGGTCAAGATGGCAAGGAAAGTCAAGATCTCCAAGACGATCCAGATGTGAAGGAACGTCAAGATCTCCAAGACAGTCATGATGGTAAGGAAAGTTAAGATCTCCAAGGTGGTCAAGATGGCAAGGAAAGTCAAGATCTCCAAGACGATCCAGATGGCAAGGAACGTCAAGATCTCCAAGGTGGTCAAGATGGCAAGGAAAGTCAAGATCTCCAAGACAGTCATGATGGTAAGGAAAGTCAAGATCTACAAGACGGTCAAGATGGCAAGGAAAGTCAAGATTTCCAAGACGATCCAGATGGCAAGGAACGTCAAGATCTCCAAGGTGGTCAAGATGGCAAGGAAAGTCAAGATCTCCAAGAAGGTCAAGATGGCAAGGAACGTCAAGATCTCCAGGACAATCCAGATGGCAAGGAACGTCAAACTCTCCAAGACAGTCAAGATGGCAAGGAAAGTCAAGATCTCCAAGACGATCCAGATTGCAAGGAACGTCAAGATCACCAAGGCGGTCAAGATGGTAAGGAAAGTCAAGATCTCCAAGACGATCCGGATGGCAAGGAACGTCAAGATCTCCAAGACGATCCGGATGGCAAGGAACGTCAAGATCTCCAAGACGGTCAAGATGGCAAGGAAAGTCAAGATCTCCAAGACGGTCCAGGTGGCAAGGAAAGTCAAGATCTCCAAGACGTTCCAGTTGGCAAGGAAAGCGAAAATCTCCAAGACGATCCAGATGGCAAGGAACGTCAAGATCTCCAAGACGGTCAAGATAGCAAGGAACGTCAAGATCCCCAAGACGGTCAAGATGGCAAGAAAGTCAAGATCTCCATGACGGTACAGGTGGCAAGGAAAGTCAAGATCTCCAAGACGACCCAGATGGGAAGGAACGTCAAGATCTCCAAGACAGTCAAGATGGTAAGGAAAGTCAAGATCTACAAGACGGTCAAGATGGCAAGGAAAGTCAAGATCTCCAAGACGATCCAGATGTGAAGGAACGTCAAGATCTGCAAGACAATCATGATGGTAAGGAAAGTTAAGATCTCCAAGGTGGTCAAGATGGCAAGGAAAGTCAAGATCTCCAAGACGATCCAGATGGCAAGGAACGTCAAGATCTCCAAGACAATCCACATGGCAAAGAACGTCAAGATCTCCAAGACGGTAAAGATGGCAAGGAACGTCAAGATTCCAAGACGGTCAAGATGGTAAGGAATGTAAAGATCTCAAAGACGATCCAGATGGCAAGGAACGTCAAACTCTCCAAAACGGTCAAGATGGCAAGGAAAGTCAAGATCTCCAAGACAATCCAGATGGCAAGGAACGTCAAGATCTCCAAGGCGGTCAAGATGGTAAGGAAAGTCAAGATCTCCAAGATGTTCCAGTTGGCAAGGAAAGTCAAAATCTCCAAGACGATCCAGATGTGAGGGAACGTCAAGATCTGCAAGACAATCATGATGGTAAGGAAAGTTAAGATCTCCAAGGTGGTCAAGATGGCAAGGAAAGTCAAGATCTCCAAGACGATCCAGATGGCAAGGAACGTCAAGATCTCCAAGACAATCCACATGGCAAAGAACGTCAAGATCTCCAAGACGGTAAAGATGGCAAGGAACGTCAAGATTCCAAGACGGTCAAGATGGTAAGGAATGTAAAGATCTCAAAGACGATCCAGATGGCAAGGAACGTCAAACTCTCCAAAACGGTCAAGATGGCAAGGAAAGTCAAGATCTCCAAGACAATCCAGATGGCAAGGAACGTCAAGATCTCCAAGGCGGTCAAGATGGTAAGGAAAGTCAAGATCTCCAAGATGTTCCAGTTGGCAAGGAAAGTCAAAATCTCCAAGACAATCCGGATGGTAAGGAACGTCAAGATCTCCAAGACGGTCAAGATGGCAAGGAAAGTCAAGATCTCCAAGACGGTCCAGGTGGCAAGGAAAGGGAAGATCTCCAAGACGATCCAGATGGCAAGGAAAGTCAAGATTTCCAAGACGATCCAGATGGCAAGGAAAGTGAAGATCTCCAAGACGATCCAGATGGCAAGGAAAGTCAAGATCTCCAAGACGATCCGGATAGCAAGGAACGTCAAGATCTCCAAGACGATCCGGATGGCAAGGAACGTCAAGATCTCTTAGACGGTCAAGATGGCAAGGAAAGTCAAGATCTCCAAGACGGTCCAGGTGGCAAGGAAAGTCAAGATCTCCAAGACGTTCCAGTTGGCAAGGAAAGTGAAAATCTCCAAGACGATCAAGATGGCAAGGAACGTCAAGATCTCCAAGACGGTCAAGATAGCAAGGAACGTCAAGATCCCCAAGACGGTCAAGATGGCAAGAAAGTCAAGATCTCCAAGACGGTACAGGTGGCAAGGAAAGTCAAGATCTCCAAGACGACCCAGATGGGAAGGAACGTCAAGATCTCCAAGACAGTCAAGATGGTAAGGAAAGTCAAGATCTACAAGACGGTCAAGATGGCAAGGAAAGTCAAGATCTCCAAGACGATCCAGATGTGAAGGAACGTCAAGATCTGCAAGACAATCATGATGGTAAGGAAAGTTAAGATCTCCAAGGTGGTCAAGATGGCAAGGAAAGTCAAGATCTCCAAGACGATCCACATGGCAAGGAACGTCAAGATCTCCAAGACAATCCAGATGGCAAAGAACGTCAAGATCTCCAAGACGGTAAAGATGGCAAGGAACGTCAAGATTCCAAGACGGTCAAGATGGTAAGGAATGTAAAGATCTCAAAGACGATCCAGATGGCAAGGAACGTCAAACTCTCCAAAACGGTCAAGATGGCAAGGAAAGTCAAGATCTCCAAGACGATCCAGATGGCAAGGAACGTCAAGATCTCCAAGGCGGTCAAGATGGTAAGGAAAGTCAAGATCTCCAAGATGTTCCAGTTGGCAAGGAAAGTCAAAATCTCCAAGACAATCCGGATGGTAAGGAACGTCAAGATCTCCAAGACGGTCAAGATGGCAAGGAAAGTCAAGATCTCCAAGACGGTCCAGGTGGCAAGGAAAGTCAAGATCTCCGAGACGATCCAGTTGGCAAGGAAAATCAAAATGTCCAAGACGATCCAGATGGCAAGGAACGTCAAGATCTCCAAGACGGTCAAGATGGCAAGAAAGTCAAGATCTCCATGACGGTACAGGTGGCAAGGAAAGTCAAGATCTCCAAGACGACCCAGATGGGAAGGAACGTCAAGATCTCCAAGACAGTCAAGATGGTAAGGAACGTCAAGATCTCCAAGACGGTCAAGATGGCAAGAAAGTCAAGATCTCCATGACGGTACAGGTGGCAAGGAAAGTCAAGATCTCAAAGACGATCCAGATGGCTAGGAAAGTCAAGATCTCCAAGAAGGTCCAGATGGCAAGGAAAGTCAAGATCTCCATGACGGTCCAGGTGGCAAGGAAAGTCAAGATCTCCATGGCGGTCCAGATGGCAAGACACTTTAAGACCCAAAGACGGTCCAGATCGCAAGGAAAGTTAAGACTCAAAGACGGTCCAGATTGCAAGGCAAGTTAAGACTCCAAGACGGTCAAGACGGTTGAGAGTGCTAAGGAGATCAATCTTGAGTCTAACGGTGCAATGCCCGGATCTGCCTTTAATACTTGATGCGTTGAACACAACATCAAACGTCAGGTCAGGTTTCCCTCGTAATACCATACGTGTTGAGAATACAACTAACCTGATACTGTGGCATTTGCGGCCAAATTATGTCGTACCTACAAATGAACAAGAGTTACGTCCCTTGAAGAACTGTCCACATTTAAACTGTCGGGAAACATCGGACGTGAAACTGATATCTCGAGCAGATGCAGTTGTATTTGATGTTTATTTTAAAATCGGACCTGACAATAAACCGGCCAGATACCCAGAACAGACATTAGGTGGGGTTTCAGGGAAGAGGTAGTGTTGTAAGAAGGGGCAGGGTTATATGGGTGGGGTAGTGTTGTAAGAAGGGGTGGGGTAGTGTTGTAACAAGGGGCAGGGTTATATGGGTGTGGTAGTGTTGTAAGAAGGGGTGGGGTAGTGTTGTAAGAAGGGGCAGGGTTATATGGGTGGGGTAGTGTTGTAAGAAGGGGTGGGGTAGTGTTGAAAGAAGGGGCAGGGTTATATGGGTGAGGTAGTGTTGTAAGAAGGGGTGGGGTAGTGTTGAAAGAAGGGGCAGGGTTATATGGGTGGGGTAGTGTTGTAAGAAGGGGTGGGGTAGTGTTGTAAGATGGGGTGGGGCTATAGGGACGGGGTTGAGTTGTAAGAAGGACCGGGGTTTCACGGACGGGGTAGTGTTGTTAGAAGGGGTAGGGTTATATGGGTGGGGTAGTGTTGTAAGAAGGGGTGGGGTAGTGTTGAAAGAAGGGGCAGGGTTATATGGGTGAGGTAGTGTTGTAAGAAGGGGTGGGGTAGTGTTGTAAGAAGGGGTGGGGTAGTGTTGAAAGAAGGGGCAGGGTTATATGGGTGGGGTAGTGTTGTAAGAAGGGGTGGGGTAGTGTTGTAAGATGGGGTGGGGCTATAGGGACGGGGTTGAGTTGTAAGAAGGACCGGGGTTACACGGAAGGGGTAGTGTTGTTAGAAGGGGTAGGGTTATGGGGATGGGATAGTATTGTAAAAAGGAGTGGGGACATAGGGTTGGAGTAATGTTGTAAGAAGGACCGTGGTTTCACGGATGGGGTAGTGTTGTTAGAAGGGGTAGGGTTATGGGGATGGGATAGTGTTGTAAAAAGGAGTGGGGACATAGGGTTGGGGTAATGTTGTAAGAAGGACCGGGGTTACATGGAAGGGGGTGTGTTGTAAGTATTGGAGAAAACACTTTCACTGGGCTACAGATATGGTTGCGAGTTTGATCCTCGGGAATATAAAGGGGTGAGATCACATATTGAAGGGGTGGTGTTGTAAGAAAGGGTGAGTTGACAGGGAAGGGGTGGTGTTGTAAAAAGGGGTGAGATCCCATATTGAAGGGGTGGTGTTGTAAGAAGGGGTGAGTTGACAGGAAATGGGTGGTGTTGTTAGAAGGGGTGAGATCACATATTGAAGGGGGTGTTGTTAGAAGGGGTTAGTTGACAGGGAAGGGATGTTGTTGTTAGAAGTGGTGAGTTGACAGGGAAGGGGTGTTGTTGTAAGAAGGGGTGAGTTGACGGGGAAGGGGTTGTGTTTTTAGAAGGGATGTGTGACAGGGAAGGGGTGGTGTTGTAAGAAGGGGTGAGTTGACGGGGAAGGGGTTGTGTTTTTAGAAGGGGTGTGTAACAGGGAAGGGGTGGTGTTGTAAGAAGGGGTGAGTTGACGGGGAAGAGGTTGTGTTTTTAGAACGGGTGTGTGACAGGGAAGGGGTGGTGTTGTAAGGGGTGAGTTGACGGGGAAGGGGTGGTGTTTTTAGAAGGGGTGTGTGACAGGGAAGGGGTGGTGTTGTAAGAAGGGGTGAGTTGACGGGGAAGGGGTTGTGTTTTTAGAACGGGTGTGTGACAGGGAAGGGGTGGTTTTGTAAGGGGTGAGTTGACGGGGAAGGGGTGGTGTTTTTAGAAGGGGTGTGTGACAGGGAAGGGGTGGTGTTGTAAGAAGGGGTGAGTTGACGGGGAAGGGGTTGTGTTTTTAGAAGGGGTGTGTGACAGGGAAGGGGTGGTGATGTTAGAAGGGGTGAGATCACAATTTGAAGGGGTGGTGTTGTTAGGAGGGGTGCGTAGAGAGGGAAGGGTGGTAATGTTAGAAGGGGTGAGATCACAATTGGAAGGGGTGGTGTTGTTAGGAGGGGTGCATAGATAGGGAAGGGTGGTAATGTTAGAAGGGGTGAGATCACATATTGAAGGGGTTGTGTTGTTAGAAGGGGTGAGCTGACAGGGAAGGGGTGGTGTTGTTAGAAGGGGTGAGTTGACAAGGAAGGGGTGGTGTTGTTAGAAGGGGTGAGTTGACAAGGAAGGGGTGGTGTTGTAAGAAGGGGTGAGTTGACAGGGAAGGGGTGGTGTTGTTAGAAGGGGTGAGTTGACAAGAAAGGGGTGGTGTTGTAAGAAGGGGTGAGTTGACAAGGAAGGGGTGGTGTTGTTAGAAGGGGTGAGTTGACAGGGAAGGGGTGAGTTGACAAGGAAGGGGTGGTGTTGTAAGAAGGGGTGAGTTGACAGGGAAGGGATGGTGTTGTTAGAAGGGGTGAGTTGACAAGGAAGGGGTGGTGTTGTTAGAAGGGGTGAGTTGACAAGGAAGGGGTGGTGTTGTTAGAAGGGGTGAGTTGACAAGGAAGGGATGGTGTTGTAAGAAGGGGTGAGTTGACAGGGAAGGGGTGGTGTTGTTAGAAGGGGTGAGTTGACAAGAAAGGGTGAGCTGACAGGGAAGGGGTGGTGTTGTTAGAAGGGGTGAGTTGACAAGGAGGGGGTTGTATTGTTAGAAGGGGTGAGTTGACAGAGAAGGGGCGAGTTGACAAGGAAGGGGCTTGTGTTGTAAGAAGGGGTGAGTTGACAGGGAAGGGATGGTGTTGTTAGAAGGGGTGAGTTGACAAGGAAGGGGTGGTGTTGTTAGAAGGGGTGAGTTGACAGAGAAGGGGTGAGTTGACAAGGAAGGGGTGGTGTTGTAAGAAGGGGTGAGTTGACAAGGAAGGGGTGGTGTTGTTAGAAGGGGTGAGTTGACAAGGAAGGGGTGGTGTTGTTAGAAGGGGTGAGTTGACAGAGAAGGGGTGAGTTGACAAGGAAGGGGTGGTGTTGTAAGAAGGGTTGAGTTGACAGAGACGGGGTGAGTTGACAAGGAAGGGGTGGTGTTGTAAGAAGGGGTGAGTTGACAAGGAAGGGGTGGTGTTGTTAGAAGGGGTGAGTTGACAGAGAAGGGGTGAGTTGACAAGGAAGGGGTGGTGTTGTAAGAAGGGGTGAGTTGACAAGGAAGGGGTGGTGTTGTTAGAAGGGGTGAGTTGACAAGGAAGGGGTGGTGTTGTTAGAAGGGGTGAGTTGACAGAGAAAGGGTGAGTTGACAAGGAAGGGGTGGTGTTGTAAGAAGGGGTGAGTTGACAGGGAAGGGGTGTTGTGATATGTATGTGTGTGTGTGTGTGTGTGTGTGTGTGTGTGAGTTGACAGGGAAGGGGTGTTGTGATATGTGTGTGTGTGTGTGTGTGTGTGTGTGTGTGTGTGTGTGTGTGTGTGTCTTTTGGGTGTCGACCTTTCCACACGATTGTGCCAAATGTCTTTCATACAGGGTTCGTTGGGATACAATGAAATAATACTATTGCTGTGTATACTGCTATCATAATGATACTAAATTAGTGACATGCTTATAGATTCTAATTCAGGTTCTTAAAGTTACATTGAAACATTAAAAACATAAATCTTGGTTGTGTAAGATAGGTTTATTGACAAAGCAATGCCTCTACACTTTTTAACATTCTTTTATGTGGATGACGTAGCTTGGGATATCAGCTCAACCTGAAAACAAGAGAGAAATTTACATTACAAGTGATTCTCTATATTCTTCCAGGCTCACAAAAAAAGCTCATGATTAACAAACGAGCAAGCAGGCATGAGCTAGCCTCTTGTATGATCCATTGCATAGAGGGTAAAGAGACTGTTGAGGAATGGTCATTTGATGTCATCTTAAACAAAATAGGATAGTTTTGACAATATCACGAAGCTCAAAGATCGCTGGAATATTGCAAAATGCAGTTTACAGCTAAATTCACGCACTGTTTAATGCAAGTCATGTAATAAGGAAATAACTATCTTGGATCAGACAAAAATAAACATTAATTAACATACCGTCGTCGAACTCCGCTTATGCACAGCTGTAACATGAAAATAAACATCAGAATTACAATTTGAGCCTTATGAAAAACATCTCTGACATATCGAATTTTAAGGCTTAGATTACATTTCAGTTTTGTTTGAGTAAACTTATTCTATAAATACTATTGGACCGGTTGGACCTACAATCACAATCACAGTTCAATGATTCTAATGCAATTTATCAAAAATATTTTTTTTAAATGCAATTAACATTGGAAGAAATGTTATAATGTCTAATTCTATGTTCTATTGAGAGGTAATTAATTGGTCGTTGCCATTGCTGGTTGTTTTATTAAGGAAATGCTTCAGTTACAAATTCCTACCAGAATGTTGGATCCACCCCCAAAGATGGGCAAGCAGATGGTGACGAGCTGTATGCTAACGTCCCTTCCGAAGTAAATGAAGTAGTGTTGTAGATTGCAATGTTTCTGAAAGAAGAAGTTTGCAAATAGTCATCTTAAATGTAAGAGTACGCAGATTAACATCTCTCTTCAATCAGATGGACTCTTCAAATGAAACTGGATCCTGACTTGATGAAAAACTCGTCGTGTGTATAATTTCTATATCATCATAAGATGCAGCCCTCAAATGGTCGGTCCTGATAACCAAATCGTAAGTCTTAAGACAAAAGGGTGAGTGAGTGAGTGAGTGAGTTGGGTTTAACGCCGCTTTTAACAGTATTCCAGTTATATCACGGCGTGTCAGCTTAATGAGGGAGGAAAGCCCGAAGTGATGCAGGTCTCAGACGTTTACCACTTTGATGAAACCCACGGGCACGGGTATGGTACTGACAAACCTAGAAACATAATCGGGGCGAACCGGGATTCGAACCCACAATCATAGGTTTCTGGCGTGCCCAAGGGACGCAACTCTGCACAGCGAATCGCGGGGCCTTAGACGACTGGGCCACCCGTGCCCCCTTAAGACAAAAGAATACAAGTGTTTCCGATCCATCTTAGAGGAGATGGACAGTAATACCTTGTTGTCACACACAATTGTTTGTGTTTACGTCAGACCCAAATGGGATCTCCACAATGCCATCTGACATGGAAAGGAGTGTGTGGGATACCAGATGACAAGCATTTACCTTATCAAACAAGCAATATAGAACAAACTGAAAAATGATTAAAAGCTACATGTTCTGACTGAAAACAAAGCTCAGTGCTAGAATTGTTTTACAAAAACTGAGGATTGATGTAAAAGTATGTTCATAATGTTTCACTTATTGTGAGAAAGATTTACACGCCGACCGGATTGTATGTTCCAGACTCGATTATTTACAGACCGCCGCCATGTAGCTTGAACATTGCTGGGTGCGGCGTCAAACAACAAGCAAACAAACAAACAAACAAACTTCACCCTGATATGACTCCAGGGGAGATGCATGCAAAAGCGGTTACTTAAATACGTATGATGACAATGTATTGGCTCGGTCAACATCTAAGATAACATTTTAGAAGTAAGGATGCTCGTTTCATCTAACTGCATTATCGCATATCAAGTCCTATCATATCAATAATATTTACTCACGCATCGTTTTGGTTGACAACGTAGAGCAGGGAGTTACAGGGGTTGACTCCGATGGAACCACATTGGTTGCTTAAACTCGGCTGCCTTATCTGCCTGAAGGAAAAGGTGGCGGGGAAGACAACATACACGGAACCCGTTGCCTCCTCACAAAACGCAAAACGACCTGTATGAGAGAAATAGAGACTGGATGTATGAAACTGTTAGGCTTGGAGAGCTGAGGACCTCTCTACCTCTCTACCTCTCTACCCGTGACGACGTAAATTAGGAATCAGGCGGTCGCAATGCTGTGATTTAAATGATTATGTGTATTGTAGTGTTATATGTCAACCCTTGATTTATGGGATAACTTCGACATTGAATATTTTCACTCATTCAACCACAAGTGTAATGGGGCATAACGTATTTACAAACAGGATAATCTTGTCCACATCAAACGTGCAGGTCACATGTTGTGCATTAATGTTCAATTAATTTACACAAGACCTCAATATCAACGAGTAATGAGTCCATCATTACTTGCCGTGTGACAATGAAGCCATACATAGAAGGTCTGATTTGACAAGAGTTGAAAGGAACTCGTTCAAGTAATGTCCTGTGTTGAATCGTCTTTATTCGAAACTTTCCATCTGTGTCACCTCTAATTCGAACCATTATGTTCGAGTCACAACCTTGTTCCAAACATTCAATACATCAAATGATTCCCCCTCTAAACATATGAATAACATATGAATAACATATGAATAACATATGCATAACATATGAATAACATATGAATAACATATGAATAACATATGCATAACATATGAATAACATATGCATAACATATGAATAACATATGAATAACATATGCATAACATATGAATAACATATGAATAACATGAATAACATATGAATAACATATGAATAACATATGCATAATATATGAAAAACATATGCATAACATATGAAAAACATACGAATAATGATTGCTTTGCGTTTAAAGTATAAGGATGGTTTGCGTTCTGTAGACTAGGGTCATTTGTATCCTGTCTGTATGCAAACACAGCCCAAAGTTCCAACGGTATTAACTATCGGATTAGTTGGAGCATCAAAATTATGTAAGCAATTTAGGCCAAATGTCCCATTTCAATAATCATAACAGTTCGCTGCTTACAGCATTGTACAATTCCGTTTGTAAAGCATGTCTTTTCTGAGAATAACTATCAAATGGTGACGATGGCGACCGTATCCTGTTCCACCAGTGGCATCCGTCACTAACAAATGCAAAGTAAGTCAAGTCACGGCGACCAGTAACACAAGAGTGATACAGCAACTAGATGTTATTTATATGAATATAAAGGCATTATACCTACCAACATCGAGTACTACAAAAGACGCAATTTGCACTACAAAAAAGACTTCTATCACCGGAGGACCTGCAGCAGACAGTGCCAAGATATTCGAACCGAGGCTCATGTACACAACACTGCAACCAAAAAAGTATTGCATTTCAATTGTCTTGGTGAATTTGAAGACACAAACCTTCATCTGCAGTTCAAAATACTTAAAGCGGTCATCGGCTAAAGATAGATAAATACATACAGAATATAATAATTCAAAGCATATATCCAAGACATTTTCGTGAGGGGGGTGGCGGGGGTTGAGGGCGGGCACAAAATGTCTGTAAATGTAAGTAATGTTGATAGTAACTCTTAGTCAGCACTTTGTTACTACATCAGTGACATTGTGTATTCTGTGTATGGCATATCTATTTGTGTTGTACATACTACCGTGGCATTTTGGACAGGGTAACTATCAAGGAGTGCTACACAGTTTGAAATAGTCTGTATGTGTCTGTCTGTCTGGACTGACACTACCACCGAATGAGAAAGTAATAATACACTTAGAGAGCGCATTTACATTTGAAATGGATATAATGTTGTCTTGCTCTAACTTAAGATTGTACCAGATTGTTTGAATAGAAAATTTAAGATAAGTCTATTGAATAAAAATTGAAAAATATGTCTGGCAAATGCAAAATATCTGGTTTGAACATTATATAAACCATACCTGACAGTGGTTATTATCGGTCACAGACATTACGCAATCTCTCCCGATGACGTATTCTATGTATGTGATTAACATCTTGGCATAGCTGTATACAGTAAATACATCCCGGGATATCCGTCATAACTGCGTGCATTTAAAAACAATATGGACGTTTACGACCTTGTTTTGGAGTGCACATACCCGTTAAAGATCTGAATCTGTCCGGTCGGGCCAGTAATGTCGATAACCTTGTTGATATCTGTAGTGGTCCTATTGAAGGAATAGATGCCATTCCGAGACGCATCACCGTTGAACGAAATGGCTACATAGTCTTGGTCTGTGGCAGGATTGTACGCAATCCCAGTACCTACTGGCCCAGCTGTTAGTAGAGTATCTAGTAACAAATAAATGACAAACTGTAACTGGGAAATAGTTGTGGCAGTCACAAGTTCACTAGTGTCAAAGCAATCTTCCCACCAACAAGCTAAATGGT
The DNA here is from genome assembly GCF_023055435.1 of Haliotis rufescens. Classification (NCBI taxonomy): domain Eukaryota; kingdom Metazoa; phylum Mollusca; class Gastropoda; order Lepetellida; family Haliotidae; genus Haliotis; species Haliotis rufescens. The sequence goes on from NW_025963800.1 coordinate 20,574, forward strand.
CGTTCCCTGATAGCATATTACTATGTTGAAAACGGCCAACCCCAACATGATAAATGGTCGTTCCCTGACAGTATACTGCTATGTTGAACACGGCCCACCCCAACATGATAAATGGTCGTTCCCTGACAGTTGATTTTTAACATTAGTATACAATGCATGACTGAACAGGACATTTTCACAACACACCCTTTGACATGAGAGGTCAAAACGTGGGAACGAGGTTGTCATACACATACCAGTAGTATCGCCTAATACGGTTTCCGATCCATCTTGTGCGCGACATCGAACTTGAAACGGGTTGTTTTTAAGGTAGTCAAACCCATAAGTAGCACCGTCGGGGAAAACAGACAATCTAGTTACATTCTCGCCTAATGTGAAGTCGTTTTGGATGACACCATTGGGGTCTACCACAGCAACATCAGGTTCATCACACGAAGCCACGAACACCGCACCGGTACCTTCAAGTATATAGCAGCCATATAGTTTTAGTGTATATTTTGCAGTTACATATTATTCTGAAATTTGCTAAACATTCACAGATAAAGATTGCAAGAAGTTACCTTAGTTGTCAACTAAGGTAACTTCTTGCAATCTTTATCTGAGATTTTATGAGAAATTATCTCGTGAGTCGACTATTTCATCAGATCTTGGTACTTATTTTAGACGCCAGTCTCATACCATCAATGTATAGAAAGGAAAGCTTGAATAAGCCACACAATAACTATAACAAAGTTCTTATACGTTCTAAAACTTTGAGGGGTTTTTTTTCATGTAAATGAACTTGACATGAAAATAATTCTAAAACTACAAAAAGATTGTTTCAAGTAAATGCAGGATTGTTCAGAATAATATTAAATTGGTTTGTTTTTTTAAACTAATATTAGAGTCAGTTGTAACCCAAGTAACACAAGGCCAAGGCCAACAAACATTTTAAGGTGTAAATTAGAAATGTTACGCTCAATACTCGTCTAAATTGCAGCACATAAAGAATAGTTGGTATACATAGCTATATAAAGTTAATATACATGTACATTTAAAATAGTTGATAGATATATAATTAGTTGTCTGACATATCTTGTCAATTCGTTCTGTTTGTGAACAGGAATCCAAACACCACTAGATCTGCTATCATTTACTGGGACAGCGTGTGTCTCAAGGCAGCCTGGGTACTAGTGGGAATCAGTGCCAGGTTAATATAGAATTAGTTGAAGTGAATAAGCAAGCGCCCGCCTGGCTTAAGTTGTCTTCATCAAGATAAATAATAACTGTTTCGTTAAGGGATGCAGAATCTGAATCAATCGATGCCAATCTAGGCTCCGTAAATAGGTGTTCGTCAAATCAACAATAATATGAAGGTCAAGAGAACAATCTCGATCATTTGTCGAAACAGATTTCATTAAAAGGAAAACAAGTTGTGGTAAAAACTATATGAGTCAGTGATTTATCATTCGAAAATACTTGTAGCTTAAAGACCTACGCTCAGGGCAGTCTACTGGGGCGTCGGCTGTGACATTGGCGACATCCGCCATGAGGTCTTGTAAAGCGGTTTGGAAGCTTGTGACACGTGTTTCGAAGCAGTCGCTGGAGGCATCTGCAACAAGAATTATATTTTTATATATACTACTTCAAACTCGGTTAATGATTAGACCTGGTCAAAAATTCGTGCCTAGCGTTTTATCGATTACATCCACGTTAATTTGATGCATCCCGGTTCTTGAACGTGCCAACCATGCTGCTAGTACGTGTAAACAATAAGAAATTAAAGTAAATTAAGTAAAAAAGTAACAAGGGCACAAATAAGCCACAAGTGATCTGGAAAGACGAAATCGCGTTATTCTTCTTTAATGCACAGAGTTTTTTTCAAGTAAAAGAAAGAGATCGTCCCATTTAAAGAGTTTTTTAAAATTGTTTTTATATGCATCACTGTTACATTTTTTCCCATTACATCATCGTAAATAAGTTTACTTTATAACACACAGGATACTTTACTTACAAAGACTTGGCATTGTCTTTTAGGGGGCACGGGTGGCCCAGTCGTCTAAGGCGCCGCGATTCGCTGTGCAGAGTTGCGTCCCTTGGGCACGCCAGGAACCTATGATTGTGGGTTCGAATCCCGGTTCTCCCAAATTATTTTTTCTAGGTTTGTTGGCACCATACCCGTGCTCGTGGGTTCACCGAAGTGGTAAACGTCTGAGACCCGCATCACTTCGGGCTTTCCTCCCACATTAAGCTGACACGCCGTGATATAACTGGAATACTGTTAAAAGCGGCGTTAAACTCAACTCACTCACTCACTCATTGTCTTTTACTTCCCCACGAATAGCTGGAATATTGCTAATGCGGCGTTCCGCAATACTCACTCCCTTATGTGTATCTTGATTAAAGTATCTCAGTCAACTAATTGTTAAATACTTTGAATATACATATGTTGGTACATATATGTACCAAGTATGTGCTTACGTCAGACACAATCTACTGAAACATAATGGAGGTATAACTTCCAGGGGTAGTAGTCAGGGGTTGCATGTAAGATCAATCTGAAAGGGCGGTCAGGGGGTTACATGTAAGATCCATCTGAAAGGGCGGTCAGGGGGTTACATGTAAGATCCATCTGAAAGGGCGGTCAGGGCGTTGCATGTAAGATCCATCTGAAAGGGCGGTCAGGGGGTTACATGTAACGTCCATCTGAGAAAGGGCGGTCAGGGGGTTACATGTAAGATCCATCTGAAAGGGCGGTCAGTGGGTTACATGTAAGATCTATCTGAAAGGGCGGTCAGGGGGTTACATGTAACGTCCATCTGAGAAAGGGCGGTCAGGGGGTTACATGTAAGATCCATCTGAAAGGGCGGTCAGGGGGTTGCATGTAAGATCCATCTGAAAGGGCGGTCAGGGGGTTACATGTAAGGTCCATCTGAGAAAGGGCGGTCAGGGGGTTACATGTAAGATCCATCTGAAAGGGCGGTCAGGGGGTTACATGTAACGTCCATCTGAGAAAGGGCGGTCAGGGGGTTACATGTAAGATCCATCTGAAAGGGCGGTCAGGGGGTTGCATGTAAGATCCATCTGAAAGGGCGGTCAGGGGGTTACATGTAACGTCCATCTGAGAAAGGGCGGTCAGGGGGTTGCATGTAAGATCCATCTGAAAGGGCGGTCAGGGGGTTGCATGTAAGATCCATCTGAAAGGGCGGTCAGTGGGTTACATGTAACGTCCATCTGAGAAAGGGCGGTCAGGGGGTTACATGTAAGATCCATCTGAAAGGGCGGTCAGGGGGTTACATATAAGATCCATCTGAAAGGGCGGTCAGTGGGTTACATGTAAGATCCATCTGAAAGGGCGGTCAGGGGGTTACATGTAAGGTCCATCTGAGAAAGGGCGGTCAGGGTGTTACATGTAAGATCCATCTGAAAGGGCGGTCAGGGGGTTGCATGTAAGATCCATCTGAAAGGGCGGTCAGGGGGTTACATATAAGATCCATCTGAAAGGGCGGTCAGTGGGTTACATGTAAGATCCATCTGAAAGGGCGGTCAGGGGGTTACATGTAACGTCCATCTGAGAAAGGGCGGTCAGGGGGTTACATGTAAGATCCATCTGAAAGGGCGGTCAGTGGGTTACATGTAAGATCCATCTGAAAAGGCGGTCAAGGGGTTGCATGTAAGATCCATCTGAAAGGGCGGTCAGGGGGTTACATGTAAGATCCATCTGAAAGGGCGGTCAGGGGGTTACATGTAAGATCCACCTGAGAAAGGGCGGTCAGGGGGTTACATGTAAGGTCCATCTGAGAAAGGGCGGTCAGGGGGTTACACTGTGTAGACAGTCTCTGTACGTGTAGCTATTGGTATGTCAAGCTCCAATTCATATTCATATTGTGGCGAAGTATAACATAATCCTATTTATGTAACAGGAATGCTTCCAATTATGTTTCACCACTAAAAACCTGGTAACAATTAGAGTCAATATGATCACAAGAAAAAGAGCACATTAAGTGTGAAACAGGATATGAAGTTCAATGTATAAATAATGGCGGCTTTACCATCATCATACCACTAGACAGAGCACGGACGTCAAACCATACGAATGTAAAAAATTGTAAAAGAGAACTTGAAGTTGTATCATCAGATAAACTAGAGTAACACGGTGTATTGGGCTAGATATCAGTAAACACGTAATGTTAGTGAGTTCATTGACTTGCCTGTGCACGTGTTTGTAACGGGTGCCACCGGTGGGGCAGGATACGCTTACCTTTTCGCAAACACCTAGTATCATTACAATGTAGTTTACTGCAGTATATTTAGCCACTTACCCAGGCAGGGACATTGCTGGGCGATGATGTCCAAGGCGCAAGTAATGTTGCCGTCAATGCTTGAAAGTTCCGTGGCGAGGGCCGAAAGCTTTGTGCTTAGGCGGCCGCTTGGTGGACAGTTTCCTTCACAGAGGACAGATGCTGGTGTGGCGAGGACGGCCAGGAGGAGAAACACGAAGCAGTTGGAGGAGAACATCTTCTTGATTCTTCAGCTACTGACAAGTATGATCCAGGGGCCTTATTTATACAGTTTGTTCGTATAGTGGATCGCAGTTCTGGAGCCCCGCAGAGTCTCATGACTGTACAGCGTCACATGGCTGGGTCCATCTGTTTTCTATTGATTTCATGGAACAGTTTTTTTTCTTTTCTGTGGTCATAGGAAAGTAGGGTCTCATAATTTTCTAGTGATTCATTTTATGTAATTTACTGTATAACTGACACCACAGAAGTATGCATTTATTGCATGAACAGCGAGTAGTCATCATTATAACATGGACGCCTTTGCCGTAGACACGAACTGACATTGCGATCTATGTCCTGTCACAGAAGGTTTTCCCTAAAGTCTTAATAGCATGTTAGCAGCTTAATACGATACACCATCCATTTACAGTGTTTGTTTCAAATACTTCAACAGCTGTACTGCATATATGTGTTGTCATACAGTTGCTACAAAGAAATTGACTATTCATTCATTAGTTTAAGAAAGTATCCTATTTTTACCACCAAATACTGAAAAATGAATTCCTCCTTTCTCAACATGTCTGGCCTGTTTTCATCAGTTAGCGTGTAGCAGTTTCGTTGGAATGATACATGTCACTTGTTGTCCCCAATGCTTCTTGTGTTTGGAGGTTTGGAGCCGGTTGTCACTTTTAATAATTCGAGTGAATGTATCAACTCATTAAATGTATTCTACAGTTATTATAGAAAATGGAAACTTGATGCCAATATTGCAAAAAAAGTTGTTGTATTTGGTGGAGGTATAGCTAAAGTAAACATATCCTTCTCCTTTGGAGACAAAAAGTTAGAAATAGCTTAGAGTTACAATTAGCAGTGAATAAAATATCAGAAAAATAGACGATTTACGTAGGCTATTGAAAATTTTATTATACTGCTGTATGGATCCGAAGTCTTGGGATATGAAATAGCGGAAGCTTTGGAAAGAATCCACTAAAAAATTCAATTGCTACTGGCCCGCGGACACCAACCACTCCTGTGGTCTAACAGTCGTATTTCGTTCACCCCAACATTGTAACTGGGTTGTACCAGCTGTTGAGAGAACAATGAACGTACTTGGCGTAGTACAGCCGCAACAAGCTCTAAGAGATTTTACTACAAATATTTTAAGCATATACCTACTTTTGAAAAATACCATTTGCTTCTTAAATCAGTATCATACCCACTACATCATCATCCCACTGAGACCGGAAGATGGAACAATACTCCTGGAGAAGATCGCTTATGTAACTTATGTAACTCACCAGGCTTTGCAGATGAATTTCACTATTTATTTCGTTATGATGCTTTTAGAAAACAAAGAATAACACTTATCGATAGTAAATACCTCATCTGCCCAAACATTTCGAATCTAAAACGCTTCTTATGTTCTCCTAAATGTAAATACTTAGAGCAGCTTGGTAGATTCCTACCACTTATTAACAAAGAATGAAGTAAGAAGTCATATATACAGAATACAATCTGAAGTCGTATTAACTAATCGTGTATACTCATGGTTATATATAATGTATACTCCCTTTCAATCTTGATTCATTGATTCGCCGTTCCACATGTTACGTATCGTATGTTAAACTATTGCTCATGTGCCAACGATGGTGTTAAAAAGAGAAATATAAGATATCGACGCAATAAATGGCAAAGAACAATGTAGAACGAATCGGGGTTTATTTCACGATAAAACATTGCTCTATCATGAAGTCATTTCTCGAGATTCGAACACGCGCTCGCAACTTCATGACGTTGTATATATGACGACGTTATTTGTAAGAGGGGAGTGTCGAGTGAGCTGTTCTCATAGATGTTGCTAGGCAACGCAGATAAACGCGATGGCCGAACGATCGCATCCCAAAGCGGAAGAGATAATAATCTTTATTAGGAGAGAAGATACAGGTATTCGAAGGGGGATTGTGAGAATATACGGAAAATACCCACATGTGCATAAAATGGACTTGTTCGACATTGCCGAGGTCGGGTTAAATGTTAATTTAAACACTGCGCCCCTCGTGGTTTATTCTCCCTGCAGTGTTCTATTGTACGATAAACAACTCCCACTCGTCGTTTATTTCTTAAATAAAGAATCTGATTCTGAACATAAGTAACTTTTAGTTTTGAAACTGTCAGACTTTTTCATGGTGCTAGCTACCAATTAGGTGTGGAACCTCACCCCACATCTGCACATGTGCACATTGTGGCGATTCACCAGAAATTATTTCTAGAATTAATTTTCAAGCCACGTTGAAAGTTCAACGCTTATGTAGTGTCCCGTCAGTTGATAACTGTGGATCACAACGGGTATCTGGAAACATCTTGTTGGCCTACACCGTACATATGTGTTGGATATATAAGTCAGCTGACGGCTGGTTAACCCACATTTCTTTTTGTCTTAGAACCATATGTAGCGCTGTCCGGGGTACGAGTCATCAGAAGCTTTACAATGAAACAAATTGTAAGTCATTAAAAGAGAGACGATAGAATTCAAAACTGGTATTTTTTTACAAAATGAATAACCATTTCTCCACGGAATATCTGTGTCGGCTTATTCCTGACACAGTTTCGCAAAACACAAATATGACTTAAGGGTTCAAACTAATCTTCAAACAGCGAAGTGTAAAACCTAAGCTTATGCAGATTCATTTATACCAGCTATAACACAACTTGGGAATATGTTACCAGAAAGCCTAAAGGGGACAGAGACCGTTACACAATTTCAGAATTTCCTTCACGTAAGGGGAGATAATGGTATACAATGGGATTTAAATTATGGAGACAAGTTATGTCAAATTATTTACAGTTGCCTCAGGCATGGCTGCAGCGATCATAACGCAGATCAGTATGATAGATATTTCTTGGATACTAAAACTTGTTCCTGTGGATATCATACCGAAGATGCTTTACACTTTTTTTATGTGTGTACAAATTACTATGCTCTTCGAAATGAAATGTATTTTTACGAACATGTTTATTCTTTACAAACAGTGCTATGCGGAAATTTGTAATAGAGTAAGGAAGAGTAAACCCTTATATTAGATTGTAATTAATACTGGCAGGTTTTCAGTTAAATGAATTGTTTAATATTAACTGCAAATATATTTATTATATATACACATCTTTCTTGGCATATTCAATTCATTTGTTACATCTAACCTTCATTGATGTATTTATTGTAATATCTCCTATGTGTAATGGAGCGGTATTAACATATGCCCTTTGCTTGGTCGCCAATCCATTTTCACACTTTTATGACAATAAATATGTTTAAACCATTTCTTTTTCCCTAATGCACCTGTCTCCACAGTGACACACTTAATGTGCCCCAGCCAGTACGATCCGGACGGCCGGGCAAAAGAAAGTATACACCCACGTTTGATGGTGGCTAAAACTGAAACACAAGAAATGGTTATTCGATGGTCATGTATTTGATACGGTATAATAGTTGTGTTTTGGACCTTTTTTTAAGTGTTTCCGCCACTGGTTTCAGCCCCGTTGAGTTATGATAAAGTTCTTGACTGTTTTGTCAAATCCAATTTTCAAGTGTATACTTTTGAGTTAATGAGAATTGTCTTTAGATACAATTGTTGCGACCACAAGTACAGTATAACTTGTATGTCTGTTGTAAGTTTTTTCTGGGCATGCTCGTTTTTCGAAGGGAGGGATTATGGAACGTAGTGTTACAAGCCTTTACTGCAGAAACTACTGACAAGCCACACGACTAATGTGCAAGTCTGTGTGGACGATAGACACCATTGTTCTTTGTTTATATCACTTGTCTTATCATTTCTTAACTTCATTACAAGAAATATAAATGATGTAAATGACTTTTTACATTGCTATTTACAGACAAAATTCATTCATTAACTTCAAGATATTTGGCATTTGATGTAAACACGGAGCAAGTTATTTCAAACGGGCATATTAGATATATAAAACGTTAATGCCAGGGAATGACAACTTCGGTTACCACAGAACGACACTGAACAATGGAAACTCATATTATGTTAGTCGATATATGAATAACAGACGAAGGTTGATATCATCAACATTAGAGAAGTCTCCTGTGATGATATGACAAGAGACTGCTAGCAACATGGCGAGTATTGACAGCCAAAAGCAGTGGAATTTACATCATGAGTTGCAAAGTCCTCATTCTGCAACACGTTCCATACAGGTGTTTGTGTGAAACTCTTTGTAGTTCCTGAAATTTGAATATTGTGGGACATTTTGGGAAAGTTATTTTTGTCTGAGAAAGTTACTTAAATATAAGGCATCAATTATCTTGTTTGCAAATTTCAAATTCAAGAACAAGCAGTCTTTGTCCGACTTTGGTGGAATCAGCTGCCGGCTATTAACACACATTTCTTTATCTCTGTTCCACCTGTCTCCACAGTGACACACTTTATGTGCCCCAGCCGATACGATCCGGGCTGCCGAGCAAAAGAAAGTATACACCCACGTTTGATGGTGTCTAAAACGGAAACACACAAGAAATGACTTCTTTGGGAGGCATTTAGAAGTTGGAATTCTAAGAAAGGATTAGATATATGGATGACCAACTTCTTAATTACAATAAGAAGCGACGTTTCAGTGTATGTTCTAACACCGTTATCAAGCAAGTGATGTACAGATTAAGGTTGACAAGTATACATGCAGGATAGGAGGCTGTCTTTCTACAGTTGAGTAAGTTTAAGATGCAGTTACACTGCTGGAGTGGAGTAGCATGTTATGTACACAGAAGGGTAAAACATATTGGCCGGTGAAGCCTGTAATATATACAAAAGGGTAAAGCCAGTAATATAAACAAAAGAATTAGGACTGATTTGGGTCTTTGATGAATTGGTGGTACGCCGGTGGTATGTAGTAGCCTTAGTCACGGTTGATTGATTGTTCGAGTCTTTTGATGTTGATGGCTTCTTGTAGTTTTCTGATTTTGAAGTCTTTGAGAATGGTCGTGAGGGACCAACTGAACAAACACTGAACAAAGGGAACAACTGAACAAACACTGAACAAACACTGAATAAAGGGAACAACTGAAGTAACAACTGAACAAAGGGACAAACTGGAAAACACTGAACAAAGGGAACAACTGAACAAACACTGAATAAAGGGAACAACTGAACTAACACTGAACAAAGGGAACGACTGAACTAGCACTGAATAAAGGGAACAACTGGACAACACTGAACAAAGGGAACGACTGAACTAGCACTTAACAAAGGGACCAACTCGACAACAATGAAACAAGGGACCAACTGAACAAAGGAAACAAATAAACTAACACTGAACAAAGGGAACAACTGAACGAACACTGAACGAGGGGACCAACTGAACAAACACTTTAAAAAGAGACCAACTGAACGAGGGGACCAACTGGACAAACACTTTAAAAAGGGACCAACTGAACAAAGGAAACAAATGAACTAACACTGAACAAAGGGAACAACTGAACAAACACTGAACGAGGGGACCAACTGAACAAACACTTTATAAAGGGACCAACTGAACAAACACTGAACGAGGGGACCAACTGAACAAACACTTTAAAAAGGGACCAACTGAACAAACACTGAACGAGGGGACCAATTGGACAAACACTTTAAAAAGGGACAAACTGAACAAAGGGAACAACTGAATAAAGGGAATAACTGGACCAAAACTTAACAAAGGGAACAACTGAATTAACACTGAACAAAGGGACCAACTGAAGTAACACTATACAAAGGGAACAACTGAATTAACACTTTATTCTGACAAGATGACTGAATATGAGAGCAGTATCCGATCATTATTAGTTATCTAATAGTGGTATACCAAAATGTTTACTCAGCCATTTTATCATATCTCTGTCAGTCTTTCACGGAGTCAAATAGTATACCAACAATCACCTTACTTCTCATCCTTGACCCTGTTTCAGTGATCTCGGGCAAGAAAGAAAATATCCATGCTTCACCTAAATTGCAGAAGACTATGATATACTCTACCTCATATTTATGAAAAATGTCAAAACATGACATACTAGTACTACCTACAAAACTAAGGGATCTGATCAAATAAGAAGATGAATTGACGATAAAAGTGTGAAAAATAGATATCGGGATGTAGATCAATATCTGGTGTGTCCACCATGTTGGGCGATACATGCACGACGCCTTGATGGCATACTGTTGATTAACCTGTGTATGCTGGATTCCCCGCCATTCCGCATGAAGAGCTAGGCGCTGGGTCTCTGGCGTACTGTGGGCACGATGGGGTCTTGCATTCTTATCTTGCAGTTCGATGTTTTCCTGCAATTCGAGCGAATGGAACAACTACAGAACGCAAACTTTCGTCAACATATCACTGGCGAGTCAAATGTCCATTCAAAACAACCTAAACAAGTTCACCTGGCATGTGTGATACCGCCACTGTAGACTTGGTGTAACATCATTGGCGCACCACTCGCCCCTGGTGTTGCCAAGCTGAACTCAATCTTTACTGGGATTTAAATTATGGAAGTAGATTATGACAAATCATTCACAGTCGCCTCAGGCTTGGCTGCAGCGATCTTAACGCAGATCAGTAGAATAGATATATCTTTGATACAAAAACTTGTTCCTGTGTATATCATACCGAAGATGCTCTACACTTCTTTTTTGTGTGTACAAATTACTATGCTCTTCAAAATGAAATGGATTTTTACCAACATGTATATTCTTACAAACAGTGCTATGCGGAAATTAGTATTTGAGTAAGGAAGAGCAAATGCTAACATTAGATTCTATTCAACACTTTATATTAAAAACTGGCCGATTTTCAGTTAAATAATTGTTTAAAATAAACCGCAAATAGATGTATTATATGTACACATCTAGCTTGGCATGTACAATTTATTTGTTACATCTAACCTTCATTTATATATTCATTGTAATGGAGCGGTATTAACATAAGCACTTCGCTTGTTTACCAATCCATTTTCACACTTTTGTGAAAATAAATATGTTTAAACCAATCTTTACCCCTATGATTGACGTTAGGGTCACACCCATCACGTGACGTTTGCCTTCAGGCGGGCTGCATAAAGCCAGTTTTAACGGTAGATGTTGAAATTCGCCCTCCTCTAATTGCATGGAATTCTCAATTGATAACAGAAGCAGATTTGTATCTATTGCGTCATGCAATTAATGTAATAAGACAATCTTGTCTGGGTGTCTTTTTATAGGCCTGCCACGCCTAGGTCGCATTACAACCCCAAGCCGTTTGACGGTATTTGTGCCATATTCCAGAAATAACATACTGGCATACCAAGTTCATTGATCAACCAAATTCATGTAGTGATGCTTACAAAATAATGGTTATTTTATTTGGGGCCTTGTCAGTGGGAACAACGAGAAACTCTTCGGCAGCCAGACTTGGGATGGCAACTGGCTGGGACAGAATAGGTTCCGATTCTGCTTCCTGTTTTTCAGTTTGTACATTCTACCAATGACACCATGCACTTACTTCATCCACTCTGAAATACATTCAACATATTCCCCTTCTCTTTAGGCCCATGTTTGGGCATATGCTTTGACAGCATTCATAATTATTTTTAAGTTGTGATCCAAATGGGATGGAGGCTGCTCATATTATGTTAGTCCATATTTGAATAACAGACGAAGGTTGATATCATGTCTGAGGAAGTTACTTAAATATAAGGCATCAATTATCTTATTTGCAAATTTCAAATTCAAGAACAAGCAGTCTTTGTCCGACTTGGTGGAATCAGCTGCCGGCTATTAACACACATTTCTTTTTCTCTGTTCCACCTGTCTCCACAGTGACACACTTTATGTGCCCCAGCCGATACGATCCGGGCTGCCGAGCAAAAGAAAGTATACACCCACGTTTGATGGTGTCTAAAACGGAAACACACAAGAAATGACTTCTTTGGGAGGCATTTAGAAGTTGGAGTACTAAGTAAGGATTAGATATATGGATGACCAACTTCTTTATTACAATAAGAAGCGACGTTTCAGTGTATGTTCTAACATTGTTATCAAGCAAGTGATGTACAGATTAAGGTTGACAAGTATACATGCAGGATAGGAGGCTGTCTTTCTACAGTTGAGTAAGTTTAAGATGCAGTTACACTGGAGTTGAGAAGCATGTTATGTACACAGAAGGGTAAAACATGTTGGCCGGTGAAGTCTGTAATATATACAAAAGGGTAAAGCCAGTAATATAAACAATGGTGGTGAGGGACCAAATGGACAAACACTGAACAAAGGGAACAAGTGAACGAACACTGAACAAAGGAAACAAATGAACTAACACTGAACAAAGGGAACAACTGAATTAGCACTGAATAAAGGGACCAACTGAACTAACACTGAACAAAGGGAACAAATGAACTAACACTGAACAAAGGGAACAAGTGAACAAACAATGAACAAAGGAAAGAAATGAACTAACACTGAACAAAGGGAACAACTGTTAAACATCTTATTCCTGACACAGTTTCGGAAAACACAAATATGACTTAAGGGTTCAAACTAATCTTCAAACAGCGAAGTGTAAAACCTAAGCTTATGCAGATTCATTTATACCAGCTATAACACAACTTGGGAATATGTTACCAGAAAGCCTAAAGGGGACAGAGACCGTTACACAATTTCAGAATTTCCTTCACGTAAGGGGAGATAATGGTATACAATGGGATTTAAATTATGGAGACAAGTTATGTCAAATTATTTACAGTTGCCTCAGGCATGGCTGCAGCGATCATAACGCAGATCAGTATGATAGATATTTCTTGGATACTAAAACTTGTTCCTGTGGATATCATACCGAAGATGCTTTACACTTTTTTTATGTGTGTACAAATTACTATGCTCTTCGAAATGAAATGTATTTTTACGAACATGTTTATTCTTTACAAACAGTGCTATGCGGAAATTTGTAATAGAGTAAGGAAGAGTAAACCCTTATATTAGATTGTAATTAATACTGGCAGGTTTTCAGTTAAATGAATTGTTTAATATTAACTGCAAATATATTTATTATATATACACATCTTTCTTGGCATATTCAATTCATTTGTTACATCTAACCTTCATTGATGTATTTATTGTAATATCTCCTATGTGTAATGGAGCGGTATTAACATATGCCCTTTGCTTGGTCGCCAATCCATTTTCACACTTTTATGACAATAAATATGTTTAAACCATTTCTTTTTCCCTAATGCACCTGTCTCCACAGTGACACACTTAATGTGCCCCAGCCAATACGATCCGGACGGCCGGGCAAAAGAAAGTATACACCCACGTTTGATGGTGGCTAAAACTGAAACACAAGAAATGGTTATTCGATGGTCATGTATTTGATACGGTATAATAGTTGTGTTTTGGACCTTTTTTTAAGTGTTTCCGCCACTGGTTTCAGCCCCGTTGAGTTATGATAAAGTTCTTGACTGTTTTGTCAAATCCAATTTTCAAGTGTATACTTTTGAGTTAATGAGAATTGTCTTTAGATACAATTGTTGCGACCACAAGTACAGTATAACTTGTATGTCTGTTGTAAGTTTTTTCTGGGCATGCTCGTTTTTCGAAGGGAGGGATTATGGAACGTAGTGTTACAAGCCTTTACTGCAGAAACTACTGACAAGCCACACGACTAATGTGCAAGTCTGTGTGGACGATAGACACCATTGTTCTTTGTTTATATCACTTGTCTTATCATTTCTTAACTTCATTACAAGAAATATAAATGATGTAAATGACTTTTTACATTGCTATTTACAGACAAAATTCATTCATTAACTTCAAGATATTTGGCATTTGATGTAAACACGGAGCAAGTTATTTCAAACGGGCATATTAGATATATAAAACGTTAATGCCAGGGAATGACAACTTCGGTTACCACAGAACGACACTGAACAATGGAAACTCATATTATGTTAGTCGATATATGAATAACAGACGAAGGTTGATATCATCAACATTAGAGAAGTCTCCTGTGATGATATGACAAGAGACTGCTAGCAACATGGCGAGTATTGACAGCCAAAAGCAGTGGAATTTACATCATGAGTTGCAAAGTCCTCATTCTGCAACACGTTCCATACAGGTGTTTGTGTGAAACTCTTTGTAGTTCCTGAAATTTGAATATTGTGGGACATTTTGGGAAAGTTATTTTTGTCTGAGAAAGTTACTTAAATATAAGGCATCAATTATCTTATTTGCAAATTTCAAATTCAAGAACAAGCAGTCTTTGTCCGACTTTGGTGGAATCAGCTGCCGGCTATTAACACACATTTCTTTATCTCTGTTCCACCTGTCTCCACAGTGACACACTTTATGTGCCCCAGCCGATACGATCCGGGCTGCCGGGCAAAAGAAAGTATACTCCCACGTTTGATGGTGTCTAAAACGGAAACACACAAGAAATGACTTCTTTGGGAGGCATTTAGAAGTTGGAATTCTAAGAAAGGATTAGATATATGGATGACCAACTTCTTAATTACAATAAGAAGCGACGTTTCAGTGTATGTTCTAACACCGTTATCAAGCAAGTGATGTACAGATTAAGGTTGACAAGTATACATGCAGGATAGGAGGCTGTCTTTCTACAGTTGAGTAAGTTTAAGATGCAGTTACACTGCTGGAGTGGAGTAGCATGTTATGTACACAAAAGGGTAAAACATATTGGCCGGTGAAGCCTGTAATATATACAAAAGGGTAAAGCCAGTAATATAAACAAAAGAATTAGGACTGATTTGGGTCTTTGATGAATTGGTGGTACGCCGGTGGTATGTAGTAGCCTTGGTCACGGTTGATTGATTGTTCGAGTCTTTTGATGTTGATGGCTTCTTGTAGTTTTCTGATTTTGAAGTCTTTGAGAATGGTCGTGAGGGACCAACTGAACAAACACTGAACAAAGGGAACAACTGAACAAACACTGAACAAACACTGAATAAAGGGAACAACTGAAGTAACAACTGAACAAAGGGACAAACTGGAAAACACTGAACAAAGGGAACAACTGAACAAACACTGAATAAAGGGAACAACTGAACTAACACTGAACAAAGGGAACGACTGAACTAGCACTGAATAAAGGGAACAACTGGACAACACTGAACAAAGGGAACGACTGAACTAGCACTTAACAAAGGGACCAACTCGACAACAATGAAACAAGGGAACAACTGAACAAAGGAAACAAATAAACTAACACTGAACAAAGGGAACAACTGAACGAACACTGAACGAGGGGACCAACTGAACAAACACTTTAAAAAGAGACCAACTGAACGAGGGGACCAACTGGACAAACACTTTAAAAAGGGACCAACTGAACAAAGGAAACAAATGAACTAACACTGAACAAAGGGAACAACTGAACAAACACTGAACGAGGGGACCAACTGAACAAACACTTTATAAAGGGACCAACTGAACAAACACTGAACGAGGGGACCAACTGGACAAACACTTTAAAAAGGGACCAACTGAACAAACACTGAACGAGGGGACCAATTGGACAAACACTTTAAAAAGGGAACAACTGAATAAAGGGAATAACTGGACCAAAACTTAACAAAGGGAACAACTGAATTAACACTGAACAAAGGGACCAACTGAAGTAACACTATACAAAGGGAACAACTGAATTAACACTTTATTCTGACAAGATGACTGAATATGAGAGCAGTATGCGATCATTATTAGTTATCTAATAGTGGTATACCAAAATGTTTACTCAGCCATTTTATCATATCTCTGTCAGTCTTTAACGGAGTCAAATAGTATACCAACAATCACCTTACTTCTCATCCTTGACCCTGTTTCAGTGATCTCGGGCAAGAAAGAAAATATCCATGCTTCACCTAAATTGCAGAAGACTATGATATACTCTACCTCATATTTATGAAAAATGTCAAAACATGACATACTAGTACTACCTACAAAACTAAGGGATCTGATCAAATAAGAAGATGAATTGACGATAAAAGTGTGAAAAATAGATATCGGGATGTAGATCAATATCTGGTGTGTGCACCATGTTGGGCGATACATGCACGACGCCTTGATGGCATACTGTTGATTAACCTGTGTATGCTGGATTCCCCGCCATTCCGCATGAAGAGCTAGGCGCTGGGTCTCTGGCGTACTGTGGGCACGATGGGGTCTTGCATTCTTATCTTGCAGTTCGATGTTTTCCTGCAATTCGAGCGAATGGAACAACTACAGAACGCAAACTTTCGTCAACATATCACTGGCGAGTCAAATGTCCATTCAAAACAACCTAAACAAGTTCACCTGGCATGTGTGATACCGCCACTGTAGACTTGGTGTAACATCATTGGCGCACCACTCGCCCCTGGTGTTGCCAAGCTGAACTCAATCTTTACTGGGATTTAAATTATGGAAGCAGATTATGCCAAATCATTCAGTCGCCTCAGGCTTGGCTGCAGCGATCTTAACGCAGATCAGTAGAATAGACATATCTTTGATACAAAAACTTGTTCCTGTGTATATCATACCGAAGATGCTCTACACTTCTTTTTTGTGTGTACAAATTACTATGCTCTTCGAAATGAAATGGATTTTTACCAACATGTATATTCTTTACAAACAGTGCTATGCGGAAATTAGTATTTGAGTAAGGAAGAGCAAATGCTAACATTAGATTCTATTCAACACTTTATATTAAAACCTGACCGATTTGCAGTTAAATGATTGTTTAAAATAAACCGCAAATAGATGTATTATATGTACACATCTAGCTTGGCATGTACAATTTATTTGTTACATCTAACCTTCATTTATGTATTCATTGTAATGGAGCGGTATTAACATAAGCACTTCGCTTGTTTACCAATCCATTTTCACACTTTTGTGAAAATAAATATGTTTAAACCAATCTTTACCCCTATGATTGACGTTAGGGTCACACCCATCACGTGACGTTTGCCTTCAGGCGGGCTGCATAAAGCCAGTTTTAACGGTAGATGTTGAAATTCGCCCTCCTCTAATTGTACGGAATTCTCAATTGATAACAGAAGCAGATTTGTATCTTTTGCGTCATGCAATTAATGTAATAAGACAATCTTGTCTGGGTGTCTTTTTATAGGCCTGCCACGCCTAGGTCGCATTACAACCCCAAGCCGTTTGACGGTATTTGTGCCATATTCCAGAAATAACATACTGGCATACCAAGTTCATTGATCAACCAAATTCATGTAGTGATGCTTACAAAATAATGGTTATTTTATTTGGGGCCTTGTCAGTGGGAACAACGAGAAACTCTTCGAAAGCCAGACTTGGGATGGCAACTGGCTGGGACAGAATAGGTTCCGATTTTGCTTCCTGTTTTTCAGTTTGTACACTCTACCAATGACATCATGCACTGACTTCATCCACTCTGAAATACATTCAACATATTCCCCTTCTCTTTGGGCCCATGTTTGGACATATGCTTTGACAGCATTCATAATTATTTTTAAGTTGTGATCTAAATGGGATGGAGGCTGCTCATATTATGTTAGTCCATATTGGAATAACAGACGAAGGTTGATATCATCAACATTAGAGAAGTCTCCTGTGATGATATGACAAGAGACTGCTAGCAACATGGCGAGTATTGACAGCCAAAAGCAGTGGAATTTACATCATGAGTTGCAAAGTCCTCATTCTGCAACACGTTCCATACAGGTGTTTGTGTGAAACTCTTGGTGGTTCCTGAAATTTGAATATTGTGGGACATTTTGAGAAAATGATTTTTGTCTGAGAAAGTTACTTAAATATAAGTCATCAATTATCTTATTTGCAAATTTCAAATTCAAGAACATGCAGTCTTTGTCCGACTTAGTGGAATCAGCAAGCTTAGGGGAATAACTGTTGAAAGAGAAATACAGAGATGCTATACATGTTCATTGGGTTCGTTAAACAAAACATTTTTTTACTGCATTCTAAAAGTTTTTTGTAAAATGAAACTGCAACACAGTGTCCCTTCACCAACACATGGACAAGGTAACGCGAGTTGACCAAGTCGGTTGACGTGGGACATGTTTGCGCGGCATGTCGCTTTTAAAGACACTGTTTTGTCAAAGCCATCAAGCGACTTCAAAATACAACATGAATACAGCACTTTAACAAACTTCGAAGTCGGCAGTTTTCAATAGTGTGGAATTTTATCATTTAATTATTTCGTGTCATAAGTTTAACCTCAACGCATGTTTCTCGGTTCGAACAGTGATAAAGATTAGAGAATCTATTTATCATCCAACACCATTCTTCCAAATGTTTCAGTTTGTAAACAGTAATAAAAGAATCTATGAGGGTTTCTAAATTCTGATCTTATGGAAAAAAGAAATGACATTGCCAGAGAAAATTTAGAGCTAATTGAGGAGGATTTCGTCAAACACAAAACGGGTGATGAAACATGGCCGTACCACTATCATCCCGAGTCAAAACATCAATCCATGGAATGGCACTTTCCACTTTCAAGGAAAAGGAGTGAGGAAGGCTGATTGCTGGTGTTCTACTACTTCCTGACAATGCCTCTTCTTCTCAAACACCTCGACTTGCAAAGGCTGCTGTGCGACAATGTGTCGCCAGACATGACTTTCCACGTTTCCTGAAGTGAAAGAACACCATGGAAAACGATATGACGACGACGATGACCTCAAAGCTGCCGTGAAAGGGTTTATCAGGGTGGCTTCAGAAAAGTTCCTGACTGAATTGAAAAGCTTCACTATCGATGTGAGAAGTGTTTTGAAAAGCTGGGAGATAATGTTGAAAATTACAATTAAAAACACTTTCTCAATTGTTGATTTTGTTTGTTAACCTTAAAACTTTTTGACCAGCTCTCGTATTTATGGCATACAAACCCTTCACTCAGAGATCTACCTATTTGTTATGCCAGTTAGTTATTTTGTGTCTTGTATTTATCAAGTGATGATGATGTCTGTGAGTAAGTAGATGTCTAGATCTGTACTCCTCTGACCTACCTCGTTTTTGTAAACTTCACCAGATATCTATTTTATTTACATTCATTTTTATATTATAGCTGCACCTCAAGTATTCCCTGTGATTTTATCTTTCTTCTTTTACTTTTCAATAAAAACGTCCACGTGACTGATGAGTGATGTTTCTGTGTAGCTCAGCCCTCTAACTAGAGAATGTGCAGAAGAACAACAGACCCAAATAAAGACAACAACATTTACTGTACATATTTCACAATCAAGCAGCTTGTTCTGAAGATTATTATGTCATCAAGACCCAGGAATGCCAGCATTGCAGCAAATCTTGTGTTGTATAGGTGTGTTGTAGAGGCATGCTGTCCAGGCATCTTGTACTAGGGTGTTGTACAGGTGTGTTCTCTAGGTGTGATTTACAGGTGTGTTGTCTAGGTGTGATTTACAGGTGTGTTGTAGAGGCATGCTGTCCAGGCATGTTGTACTAGGGTGTTGTACAGGTGTGTTGTCTAGGTGTGATTTACAGGTGTGTTGTACTAGGGGGTTGTACAGGTGTGTTGTCTAGGTGTGATTTACAGGTGTGTTGTACTAGGGTGTTGTACAGGTATGTTTTCTAGGTGTGATTTACAGGTGTGTTGTACTAGGGTGTTGTACAGGTGTATTGTCTAGGTGTGATTTACAGGTGTGTTGTACTAGGGTGTTGTACAGGTGTGTTGTCTAGGTTTGATTTACAGGTGTGTTGTACTAGGGTGTTGTACAGGTGTGTTGTATAGGTGTGATTTACAGGTGTGTTGTCTAGGTGTGATTTACAGGTGTGTTGTAGAGGCATGCTGTCCAGGCATGTTGTACTAGGGTGTTGTACAGGTGTGTTGTCTAGGTGTGATTTACAGGTGTGTTGTACTAGGGTGTTGTACAGGTGTGTTGTCAAGGTGTGATTTACAGGTGTGTTGTCTAGGTGTGATTTACAGGTGTGTTGTAGAGGCATGCTGTCAAGGCGTGTTGTACAGGTGTGTTGTCTAGGTGTGATTTACAGGTGTGCTGTCTAGGTGTGATTTACAGGTGTGTTGTACAGGCATGTCCCAAGTGTCCAAGGTGCCCAGTAGTCCCTGTCCCAAGTAGCCTAGTAGTCCCTGTCCCAAGTGTCCAAGGTGCCCAATAGTCCATGTCCCAAGTGTCCAAGGTGCCCAGTAGTCCCTGTCCCAAGAAGCCTAGTAGTCCCTGTCCATAGGTGCCCAGTAGTCCCTGTCCCAAGGTGCCCAGTAGTCCCTGTCCCAAGTGTCCAAGGTGCCCAGTAGTCCCTGTCCCAAGTAGCCTAGTAGTCCCTGTCCCAAGGTACCCAATAGTCGCTGTCCCAAGTGTCCAAGGTGCCCAGTAGTCCCTGTCCCAAGTAGCCTAGTAGTCCCTGTCCATAGGTGCCCAGTAGTCCCTGTCCATAGGTGCCCAGTAGTCCCTGTCCCAAGTGTCCAAGGTGCCCAGTAGTCCTTGTCCCAAGGTGCCCAGTAGTCCCTGTCCCAAGGTGCCCAGTAGTCCCTGTCCCAAGTGTCCAAGGTGCCCAGTAGTCCCTGTCCCAAGTAGCCTAGTAGTCCTTGTCCCAAGGTGCCCAGTAGTCCCTGTCCCAAGTGTCCAAGGTGCCCAGTAGTCCTTGTCCCAAGTAGCTTAGTAGTCCCTGTCCCAAGGTGCCCAGTAGTCCCTGTCCCAAGTGTCCAAGGTGCCAAGTAGTCCTTGTCCCATGTAGCCTAGTAGTCCCTGTCCCAAGTGTCCAAGTAGCCTAGTAGACCCTGTCCCAAGGTGCCCAGTAGTCCCTGTCCCAAGTGTCCAAGGTGCCTAGTAGTCCCTGTCCCAAGTGTCCAAGGTGCCCAGTAGTCCCTGTCCCAAGTGTCCAAGGTGCCTAGTAGCCCCTGTCCCGAGTAGCCATGGTGCCCAGTAGTCCCTGTCCCAAGTGTCCAAGGTGCCCAGTAGCCCCTGTCCCAAGTAGCCATGTGCCCAGTAGCCCCTGACCCAAGTGTCCTAGGTGCCTAGAGTCATCTCTTCAAGGCATTAATGAAGGCATCCTTTGGCACCTCCACGTTTCCGATCTGCCGCATACGTTTTTTACCTTCTGCTTGTTTCTTCAGCAACTTCATTTTCCTTGAAATGTCACCACCATACTGAAACATCCAAACACAGTATAACCATTAGCTGTTGCATCGGGGACTTGCACTGAGTGGTCCAATGTTTATTGTACGAACGGCCATAGATTCAAATCCATCAAATGCATCCACTACAGTGCAGGGACATTTTACAAATATATTCACATGTTTCATTTCAGTACATTTCTACTCTTGAAGGCATAGTTGAAATGTAACTGTAATGTTTTAAATTTTGACAATTTGTTGTTGCCATAAGGCTGACAAATTGTTGGTTTGAAGATCCAATTACATATTTATTTGGTATGTATTGCTTTCGAATATCTCTGAAGGATGGACATAGAAAGATGAAACGATACAGATCTTCCATATTATTTAGGTCATAATATGTACATAATCTTTCAAAATTTTGGAATCTTGTGGTGTCTCCCCATGTCAATATTAAGCTTTGTACATCGAACTCGAACAAAAGCAAAATCGGTCGCAAATGTACAAAGGACCGAATCTATGAAATATTTTCGCTGCTTTCAAGGTTATCTTAAATAGAGTACAAATTAATAACAAGTCCTTGGTTGGTTAATGCCACACTCAGCAATATTCCAGCTATGGTCTGTAAATAATCGAGTCCGGATCAGACAATCCAGTGACTGACGTTATGATCTACGCAATTGGGATACCATGACATGCATCAACCAAGTCAACGAGCCTGACAACCCAAACCCGTTAATCGCCTCCGAATGAAATTTCTTCTTCGGCGTCTTCAATGTCCAAATTGTCCACTTCTTCCAAATTCACGTCATCGAACCCGAAAAAATCGTCATCCCCCTCGCTTTCCGAATTTCCGAAAATTTCCCTAAAATCTTCGATCGCGGAAGCCATAATGGAACTTCAAACGTTTTGTTGCCTTTGGGGGGAACGCAAAGTAATTCGAAAACTTTTGAAATTTCTATCAACCGTGACTACCCAGGTCAATTAGTAATAAACAAGTGATTATGTTTACAATAGATAATTACGTCATTTCCTTTTATTTTGGCGGGAAAAAATTCCGGGACTTTCTCGAAGCCATCCATTTTAGATCGGGGCGTGGCTGTCCGCTTTCAGCAGGTACGATAAAATTGCAAGTATTTCGATATATTTTTAATCTACATCATATTTTGTTATTGCATTCTTCAGTCATAACGCTATGGCGTTCAGGTTTTGTGTTTTATCAGTTATTTTCATGTATCAGCTCGGCGATAAGCTTATTAGTGGTCATGTTTTCAACAAAACAAATCGCGAGTTATGTCACGCCCACACGTGTCATCTTCGCTATTCAACAGCTGGTCAATGCCGATGTTCGCGAAAGTCTTTCTCACGAAACCATTTACGAATTCATTAAATATTAGATTTTTAAAAAGACTGATAAATTTAAGCATTTGAATTTAGAAACTTAAGTTACATATTAAAAATGTGAAGTTTTGGTATTACGGCATCGCGGTGCAGGTAGAGTTGTTTGTTTACCACCGTTGCCATGATCGTGTCCGCTTTATCCAGTCGATGATGTGACGACCAAAGTGGTTTTTGTTTACATTTAATTAAACCTAAAGTTGCTAATTTTTGGAAAATTAAGGTACTCCAGTGTTTTTAGTTCATGAAAGAACACACAATTGGGATCAAATTAAAAAAAATACTACATCTAAAAGAAAATATCGGACGGCATGCCACTCAACGTGAAGCGCCTGGAGTCAACAATGGCCGTTACGGATGGCTATGTGCCGAGAAAGTGGGTAGATACTCGCGGGATTTCCTTTTTGAGGTAAATAAGCTAATTAAGGTTGTGATATTTAGCAAGCTTAGCATTTATGCATATCATCCGTCATTTAATTGATACGCAAAGCCAACTTGGTATGCAGTTATTGCGAGTTTTAATTTGGGGTGTCGTTATGCTATTCGCCTGTCGAACTGGTTCGACAGTAGCAACACGGGTAGTGACAAACTCTGTCGAACTGGTTCGACAGTAGCATTGAGAGCTTTAACAGAGTACTGAAATTATCATGCTTTTTTTATGTTTCTACAAAAAGATCTACACAGGGTTGTCTGAGAACTGTTATAATTATTTAAATCGAGAGAGGATCTTGTACAGGGTGACAATAATCACAATGTACAAGTGGAACCTGAACCAGCCTTCATCCTCACAGTGGGTTTGATCATTGTTTTAGTACTTGCTATCAGGCCATTCACAAAAAGTTCCAGTGAACTTGTCAAGACAGAGTAAAAAGAAAACAAAATGACGCTGTAATGATTTCTTCTGGAGTTACCTCCCTTTCTCCATGTATAGTCACTATATATGAACAAACATACTTGCAATGTGCCCCATGGCGCTAGGTTCTTGTTCATTCTGGATTCAGTACGTAGACAGAACTGGGCAAGTAATGTTAGACGTATTCTATTTAGTTCAGGTCTTGGCTGTGCTTGGGTTTAGTTTTCTTAACCTATCACAAGCCTGACTGAAAGATATGTACTAATATATTATCATCAAGTACTAGATATGAACCCGTGAAGATCTGGGAAAAGAATAGGTCTTCAGCAACCCATGCCTGCTGTAATAGGCGACAATCCTTGTCGTCGGAGGCGATTAACGGGTTTGGGTTGTCAGGCTCGTTGACTTGGTTGATGCATGTCATGGTATCCCAATTGCGTAGATCATAACGTCAGTCACTGGATTGTCTGTTCCAGACTCGATTATTTACAGACCACAGCTGGAATATTGCTGAGTGTGGCATTAACCAACCAAGGACTTGTTATTAATTTGTACTCTATTTAAGATAACCTTGAAAGCAGCGAAAATATTTCATAGATTCGGTCCTTTGTACATTTGCGACCGATTTTGCTTGTGTTCGAGTTCGATGTACAAAGCTTAATATTGACATGGGGAGAAACCACAAGATTCCAAAATTTTGAAAGATTATGTACATATTATGACCTAAATAATATGGAAGATCTGTATCGTTTCATCTTTCTATGTCCATCCTTCAGAGATATTCGAAAGCAATACATACCAAATAAATATGTAATTGGATCTTCAAACCAACAATTTGTCAGCCTTATGGCAACAACAAATTGTCAAAATTTAAAACTGTTACATTTTAACTATGCCTTCAAGAGTAGAAATGTACTGAAATGAAACATGTGAATATATTTGTAAAATGTCCCTGCACTGTAGTGGATGCATTTGATGGATTTGAATCTATGGCCGTTCGTACAATAAACATTGGACCACTCAGTGCAAGTCCCCGATGCAACCGTTAAAACTGGCTTTATGCAGCCCGCCTGAAGGCAAACGTCACGTGATGGGTGTGACCCTAACGTCAATCATAGGGGTAAAGATTGGTTTAAACATATTTATTTTCACAAAAGTGTGAAAATGGATTGGTAAACAAGCGAAGTGCTTATGTTAATACCGCTCCATTACAATGAATACATAAATGAAGGTTAGATGTAACAAATAAATTGTACATGCCAAGCTAGATGTGTACATATAATACATCTATTTGCAGTTTATTTTAAACAATCATTTAACTGAAAATCGGCCAGTTTTTAATATAAAGTGTTGAATAGAATCTAATGTTAGCATTTGCTCTTCCTTACTCAAATACTAATTTCCGCATAGCACTGTTTGTAAAGAATATACATGTTGGTAAAAATCCATTTAATTTCGAAGAGCATAGTAATTTGTACACACAAAAAAGAAGTGTAGAGCATCTTCGGTATGATATACACAGGAACAAGTTTTTGTATCAAAGATATGTCTATTCTACTGATCTGCGTTAAGATCGCTGCAGCCAAGCCTGAGGCGACTGAATGATTTGGCATAATCTGCTTCCATAATTTAAATCCCAATAAAGATTGAGTTCAGCTTGGCAACACCAGGGGCGAGTTGTGCGCCAATGATGTTACACCAAGTCTACAGTGGCGGTATCACACATGCCAGGTGAACTAGTTTAGGTTGTTTTGAATGGACATTTGACTCACCAGTGATATGTTGACGAAAGTTTGCGTTCTGTAGTTGTTCCATTCGCTCGAATTGCAGGAAAACATCGAACTGCAAGATAAGAATGCCAGACCCCATCGTGCCCACTGTACGCCAGAGACCCAGCGCCTAGCTCTTCATGCGGAATGGCAGGGAATCCAGCATACACAGGTTAATCAACAGTATGCCATCAAGGCGTCGTGCATGTATCGCCCAACATGGTGCACACACCAGATATTGATCTACATCCCGATATCTATTTTTCACACATTTATCGTCAATTCATCTTCTTATTTGATCAGATCCTTTAGTTTTGTAGGTAGTACTAGTATGTCATGTTTTGACATTTTTCATAAATATGAGGTAGAGTATATCGTAGTCTTCTGAAATTTAGGTGAAGCATGGATATTTTCTTTCTTGCCCGAGATCACTGAAACAGGGTCAGGGATGAGAAGTAAGGTGATTGTTGGTATACTATTTGACTCCGTGAAAGACTGACAGAGATATGATAAAATGGCTGAGTAAACATTTTGGTATACCACTATTAGATAACTAATAATGATCGCATACTGCTCTCATATTTAGTCATCTTGTCAGAGAACAGTGTTAGTTCAGTTGTTCCCTTTGTTCAGTGTTAATTCAGTTTGTCCCTTTGTTCAGTTGTTACTTCAATTGGTCCCTTTGTTCAGTGTTAATTCAGTTGTCCCTTTGTTCAGTTGTTCCCTTTGTTAAGTTTTGGTCCAGTTATTCCCTTTATTCAGTTGTTCCCTTTGTTCAGTTGGTCCCTTTTTTCAGTGTTTGTTCAGTTGGTCCCTTTTTAAAGTGTTTGTTCAGTTGGTCCCCTCGTTCAGTGTTTGTTCAGTGTTGTCCAGTTCCCTTTATTCAGTGTTGTCCAGTTGTTCCCTTTTGTTCAGTGTTAGTTCAGTTGGTCGCTTTATTCAGTGCTAATTCACTTGTTCCCTTTGTTCAGTGTTAGTTCATTTGTTTCCTTTATTCAGTGTTGTCCAGTTGTTCCCTTTGTTCAGTGTTAGTTCAGTGTTTGTTCACTTGTTCCCTTTATTCAGTGTTGTCCAGTTGTTCCCTTGTTTCAGTGTTAGTTCAGTTGGTCCCTTTATTCATTGCTAATTCACTTGTTCCCTTTGTTCAGTGTTAGTTCATTTGTTTCCTTTGTTCAGTGTTTGTTCACTTGTTCCCTTTGTTCAGTGTTAGTTCATTTGTTCCATTTGTTCAGTGTTAGTTCAGTTGGTCCCTTTATTCAGTGCTAATTCAGTTGTTCCCTTTGTTCAGTGTTAGTTCATTTCTTTCCTTTGTTCAGTGTTTGTTCACTTGTTCCCTTTGTTCAGTGTTAGTTCAGTTGGTCCCTTTATTCAGTGCTAATTCACTTGTTCCCTTTGTTCAGTGTTCGTTCATTTGTTCCCTTTGTTCAGTGTTAGTTCATTTGTTTCCTTTGTTCAGTGTTAGTTCAGTTGTTCCCTTTGTTCAGTGTTTTCCAGTTTGTCTCTTTGTACAGCGTTAGTTCACTTGTTCCCTTTGTTCAGTGTTTGTCCAGTTGGTCCCTCACCACCATTGTTTATATTACTGGCTTTACCCTTTTGTATATATTACAGACTTCACCGGCCAACATGTTTTACCCTTCTGTGTACATAACATGCTTCTCCACTCCAGTGTAACTGTATCTTAAACTTACTCAACTGTAGAAAGACAGCCTCCTATCCTGCATGTATACTTGTCAACCTTAATCTGTACATCACTTGCTTGATAACAATGTTAGAACATACACTGAAACGTCGCTTCTTATTGTAATAAAGAAGTTGGTCATCCATATATCTAATCCTTACTTAGTACTCCAACTTCTAAATGCCTCCCAAAGAAGTCATTTCTTGTGTGTTTCAGTTTTAGCCACCATCAAACGTGGGTGTATACTTTGTTTTGCCCGGCAGCCCGGATCGTATCGGCTGGGGCTGTCACTGTGGAGACAGGTGGAACAGAGATAAAGAAATGTGTGTTAATAGCCGGCAGCTGATTCCACCAAGTCGGACAAAGACTGCTTGTTCTTGAATTTGAAATTTGCAAATAAGATAATTGATGCCTTATATTTAAGTAACTTTCTCAGACATGATATCAACCTTCGTCTGTTATTCCAATATGGACTAACATAATATGAGCAGCCTCCATCCCATTTGGATCACAACTTAAAAATAATTATGAATGCTGTCAAAGCATATGCCCAAACATGGGCCTAAAGAGAAGGGGAATATGTTGAATGTATTTCAGAGTGGATGAAGTAAGTGCATGGTGTCATTGGTAGAATGTACAAACTGAAAAACAGGAAGCAGAATCGGAACCTATTCTGTCCCAGCCAGTTGCCATCCCAAGTCTGGCTGCCGAAGAGTTTCTCGTTGTTCCCACTGACAAGGCCCCAAATAAAATAACCATTATTTTGTAAGCATCACTACATGAATTTGGTTGATCAATGAACTTGGTATGCCAGTATGTTATTTCTGGAATATGGCACAAATACCGTCAAACGGCTTGGGGTTGTAATGCGACCTAGGCGTGGCAGGCCTATAAAAAGACACCCAGACAAGATTGTCTTATTACATTAATTGCATGACGCAATAGATACAAATCTGCTTCTGTTATCAATTGAGAATTCCGTACAATTAGAGGAGGGCGAATTTCAACATCTACCGTTAAAACTGGCTTTATGCAGCCCGCCTGAAGGCAAACGTCACGTGATGGGTGTGACCCTAACGTCAATCATAGGGGTAAAGATTGGTTTAAACATATTTATTTTCACAAAAGTGTGAAAATGGATTGGTAAACAAGCGAAGTGCTTATGTTAATACCGCTCCATTACAATGAATACATAAATGAAGGTTAGATGTAACAAATAAATTGTACATGCCAAGCTAGATGTGTACATATAATACATCTATTTGCAGTTTATTTTAAACAATCATTTAACTGAAAATCGGCCAGTTTTTAATATAAAGTGTTGAATAGAATCTAATGTTAGCATTTGCTCTTCCTTACTCAAATACTAATTTCCGCATAGCACTGTTTGTAAAGAATATACATGTTGGTAAAAGTCCATTTAATTTCGAAGAGCATAGTAATTTGTACACACAAAAAAGAAGTGTAGAGCATCTTTGGTATGATATACACAGGAACAAGTTTTTGTATCAAAGATATGTCTATTCTACTGATCTGCGTTAAGATCGCTGCAGCCAAGCCTGAGGCGACTGAATGATTTGGCATAATCTGCTTCCATAATTTAAATCCCAGTAAAGATTGAGTTCAGCTTGGCAACACCACGGGCGAGTTGTGCGCCAATGATGTTACACCAAGTCTACAGTGGCGGTATCACACATGCCAGGTGAACTAGTTTAGGTTGTTTTGAATGGACATTTGACTCACCAGTGATATGTTGACGAAAGTTTGCGTTCTGTAGTTGTTCCATTCGCTCGAATTGCAGGAAAACATCGAACTGCAAGATAAGAATGCCAGACCCCATCGTGCCCATTGTACGCCAGAGACCCAGCGCCTAGCTCTTCATGCGGAATGGCAGGGAATCCAGCATACACAGGTTAATCAACAGTATGCCATCAAGGCGTCGTGCATGTATCGCCCAACATGGTGCACACACCAGATATTGATCTACATCCCGATATCTATTTTTCACACATTTATCGTCAATTCACCTTCTTATTTTATCAGATCCTTTAATTTTGTAGGTAGTACTAGTATGTCATGTTTTGACATTTTTCATAAATATGAGGTAGAGTATATCGTAGTCTTCTGAAATTTAGGTGAAGCATGGATATTTTCTTTCTTGCCCGAGATCACTGAAACAGGGTCAGGGATGAGAAGTAAGGTGATTGTTGGTATACTATTTGACTCCGTGAAAGACTGACAGAGATATGATAAAATGGCTGAGTAAACATTTTGGTATACCACTATTAGATAACTAATAATGATCGCATACTGCTCTCATATTTAGTCATCTTGTCAGAGAACAGTGTTAGTTCAGTTGTTCCCTTTGTTCAGTGTTAATTCAGTTTGTCCCTTTGTTCAGTTGTTACTTCAATTGGTCCCTTTGTTCAGTGTTAATTCAGTTGTCCCTTTGTTCAGTTGTTCCCTTTGTTAAGTTTTGGTCCAGTTATTCCCTTTATTCAGTTGTTCCCTTTGTTCAGTTGGTCCCTTTTTTCAGTGTTTGTTCAGTTGGTCCCTTTTTAAAGTGTTTGTTCAGTTGGTCCCCTCGTTCAGTGTTTGTTCAGTGTTGTCCAGTTCCCTTTATTCAGTGTTGTCCAGTTGTTCCCTTTGTTCAGTGTTAGTTCAGTTGGTCGCTTTATTCAGTGCTAATTCACTTGTTCCCTTTGTTCAGTGTTAGTTCATTTGTTTCCTTTATTCAGTGTTGTCCAGTTGTTCCCTTTGTTCAGTGTTAGTTCAGTGTTTGTTCACTTGTTCCCTTTATTCAGTGTTGTCCAGTTGTTCCCTTTGTTCAGTGTTAGTTCAGTTGGTCCCTTTATTCATTGCTAATTCACTTGTTCCCTTTGTTCAGTGTTAGTTCAGTTGGTCCCTTTATTCAGTGCTAATTCACTTGTTCCCTTTGTTCAGTGTTAGTTCATTTGTTCCCTTTATTCAGTGTTGTCCAGTTGTTCCCTTTGTTCAGTGTTAGTTCAGTGTTTGTTCACTTGTTCCCTTTATTCAGTGTTGTCCAGTTGTTCCCTTTGTTCAGTGTTAGTTCAGTGTTTGTTTACTTGTTCCCTTTATTCAGTGTTGTCCAGTTGTTCCCTTTGTTCAGTGTTAGTTCAGTGTTTGTTCACTTGTTCCCTTTATTCAGTGTTGTTCAGTTGTTCCCTTTATTCAGTGTTAGTTCATTTGTTCCCTTTGTTCAGTACTAATTCACTTGTTCCCTTTGTTCAGTGCTAATTCACTTGTTCCCTTTGTTCAGTGTTAGTTCATTTCTTTCCTTTGTTCAGTGTTTGTTCACTTGTTCCCTTTGTTCAGTGTTAGTTCATTTGTTTCCTTTGTTCAGGGTTCGTTCACTTGTTCCCTTTATTCAGTGTTGTCCAGTTGTTCCCTTTGTTCAGTGTTAGTTCAGTTGTTCCCTTTATTCAGTGTTAGTTCAGTTGTTCCCTTTGTTTAGTTTTTTTCCAGTTTGTCTCTTTGTTCAGCGTTTGGTCAGTTGTTTCCTTTGTTCAGTGTTTGTTTAGTTGTTCCCTTTGTTCAGTGTTTGTTCAGTTGTTCCCTTTGTTCAGTGTTTGTTCAGTTGTTCCCTCTGTTTAGTGTTTTCCAGTTTGTCTCTTTGTTCAGCGTTTGGTCAGTTGTTCCCTTATTTCAGTGTTTGTTCAGTTGTTCCCTTTGTTCAGTGTTTGTTCAGTTGGTCCCTCACGACCATTCTCAAAGACTTCAAAATCAGAAAACTACAAGAAGCCATCAACATCAAAAGACTCGAACAATCAATCAACCGTGACCAAGGCTACTACATACCACCGGCGTACCACCAATTCATCAAAGACCCAAATCAGTCCTAATTCTTTTGTTTATATTACTGGCTTTACCCTTTTGTATATATTACAGGCTTCACCGGCCAATATGTTTTACCCTTCTGTGTACATAACATGCTACTCCACTCCAGCAGTGTAACTGCATCTTAAACTTACTCAACTGTAGAAAGACAGCCTCCTATTCTGCATGTATACTTGTCAACCTTAATCTGTACATCACTTGCTTGATAACGGTGTTAGAACATACACTGAAACGTCGCTTCTTATTGTAATTAAGAAGTTGGTCATCCATATATCTAATCCTTTCTTAGAATTCCAACTTCTAAATGCCTCCCAAAGAAATCATTTCTTGTGTGTTTCCGTTTTAGCCACCATCAAACGTGGGTGTATACTTTGTTTTGCCCGGCAGCCCGGATCGTATCGGCTGGGGCTGTCACTGTGGAGACAGGTGGAACAGAGATAAAGAAATGTGTGTTAATAGCCGGCAGCTGATTCCACCAAATCGGACAAAGACTGCTTGTTCTTGAATTTGAAATTTGCAAATAAGATAATTGATGCCTTATATTTAAGTAACTTTCTCAGACATGATATCAACCTTCGTCTGTTATTCCAATATGGACTAACATAATATGGGCAGCCTCCATCCCATTTGGTCAGTTGTCCCCTTATTTCAGTGTTTGTTCAGTTGTTCCCTTTATTCAGTATTTGTCCAGTTTGTCCCTTTGTTCAGTTTTGGTCCAGTTATTCCCTTTGTTCAGTTGGTCCCTTTTTAAAGTGTTTGTTCAGTTGTTCCCTTTTTTCAGCGTTTGTTCAGTTGGTCTCTTTGTTCAGTGTTTGTTCAGTTGGTCCCTTTGTTCAGTTGGTCCCTTTGTTAGTGTTTGTGCAGTTGTTCCCTTTCCACTTACCCTGTGACGTAATAAATATTAATGCGCGCATTCCAGGAAAACTCGCAATGTTTCGGTAATGTTTATGAGAGAGGGAAAGCGATTTTGAAGCACAGAATTAAAGAATGACATTATATGATAAAGAGGTTATCACGCTTGTGTGTTTGGGGATGGTAAATATCCTGTATTAGGAATAAACACTATGTATTTAGCTCGCCAAGGCTCGCTAAATACAATGTTTATTCCTAATGCAGGATATTTACCATCCCCAAACACACAAGCGTGATAACCTCTATTTATATACCCCAGTAACATTATTTACCTGTATTTGCGTGTATTTACCTAGTGGCATTACCAACCCCTATTTGCATCGTTCAGTTCAGTCTGAAGTGCGTGTATGTATATACTCTTCAAACAAAGTAGGGGAGTCTCGGAAATACTTTCAAATTTCAAAAATTGTAAGAGATTAGTTTCTAGTAGTAATTGTATGATAACAATGAACGAATTGGGAACAAATAGCAACCGGTAGTAAAGTATGGCAGTAGATATTATTATGACCGCCAACGATCTTGCTGGACATGAGGGGTAGGGCGGGAATATCAAAGTTGACGTTTTGGGACGTCTTCCTCCTTACACGGACATTGGCTGACGCCGCGTTTCTTCTGACACAAACCGGGAGACACCCCGTCATTCATGCTCATGTGATTGATTTTATATTATTTCCACAAAGAGCGAATGTGTGTACTGAAGAACACATCTCTACTGGATGTGAGAGGTTTTTTTCTAACTAACCGTGAAGACGTTTTATTTTGAAAAATATTTTTTTCACGCTGCTGTTGACGTAAGTACTGATATATTTTTTTTATAATTTAGTTTTATTAATAGACAGTGGTCAACATATACTCCTTCTCCTCGTTTCGCTCCTCTTTACGGGACACAATGGATCCCGTCTATAACGCCTGTCGCAAGAGTCGACTTAAATGAGGTTTGAATAGATGAGTTTAACGCCGCTTTGTAGGTTATAACGTAGATCATCATGTCACGCCCGTGTGGTTAATCACGTTATGGCGGCGTTGGTCATCACGTCATGGCGGCGTGGGTCATCACGTCATGACAGCGTCGGTCATCACGTTATGGCGGCGTGGGTCACCACGTCATGACAGCGTCGGTCATCACGTTATGGCGGCATGGGTCACCACGTCATGACAGCGTCGGTCATCCCGTTATGGCGGCGTTGGTAATCACGTCATGGCGGCATGGGTCACCACGTCATGACAACGTCGGTCATCACGTCATGCAGGCGTGGGTCACCATGTCATGGCGTCGTCGGTCATCACGTCATGGCTGCGTGGGTCATCACGTCATGACAACGTCGGTCATCACGTCATGGCGGCGTGGGTCATCACGTCATTGCGGCGTGGGTCATCACGTCATGACAACGTCGGTCATCACGTTATGGCGGCGTGGGTCACCATGTCATGCCGGCGTGGGTCACCACGTCATGACAACGTCGGTCATCACGTCATGGCGGCGTGGGTCATCACGTCATGGCGGCGTGGGTCATCACGTCATGACAGCGTCGGTCATCACGTCATGCCGGCGTGGGTCACCATGTCATGGCGTCGTTGGTCACCACGTTATGGCGGCGTGGGTCATCACGTCATGGCGGCGTGGGTCATCACGTCATGGCGGCGTGGGTCATCACGTTATGGCGGCGTGGGTCATCACGTCATGGCGGCGTGGGTCATCACGTCATGGCGGCGTGGGTCACCACGTCATGGCAACGTCGGTCATCACGTCATGGCGGCGTGGGTCATCACGTCATTGCGGCGTGGGTCATCACGTCATGACAACGTCGGTCATCACGTTATGGCGGCGTGGGTCACCATGTCATGCCGGCGTGGGTCACCACGTCATGACAACGTCGGTCATCACGTCATGGCGGCGTGGGTCATCACGTCATGGCGGCGTGGGTCACCACGTCATGGCGGCGTGGGTCATCACGTCATGACAGCGTCGGTCATCACGTCATGCCGGCGTGGGTCACCATGTCATGGCGTCGTTGGTCATCACGTCATGGCGGCGTGGGTCATCACGTCATGGCGGCGTGGGTCATCACGTCATGGCGGCGTGGGTCATCACGTCATGACAGCGTCGGTCATCACGTCATGCCGGCGTGGGTCACCATGTCATGGCGTCGTTGGTCACCACGTCATGGCAACGTCGGTCATCACGTCATGGCGGCGTGGGTCACCATGTCATGACAACGTCGGTCATCACCTCATGGCGTCGTTGGTCATCACGTCAAGGCGGCGTCGATCTTTTGTATTTTGTCATCCACTGGTTTAATAACAGCATACGCTTTGATGTTTATTAAATAAATCATGCTATCATTCACTTTTGTTTAATAATCGATCCATCAAGGCAGTATTTGTTACAGAATGTGTCATGTAGATATGAAGTAATAAAACATTCAACTCTAATGAATCGACAAGATTTACATTTGTTTCACAAAATAGGATAACATTTTCTGCTGCGGATAAATGCGACATTGTCGAGAGAAGAAATGTCAAAACTGAGAAAGATGTACGCGAAACACTTGATGTTAACTACTGGATTTCAGGTAAAACTGCCACAAGGGTACTCTTGATATTCGTCAATACAAACGGGAGCAGAATCCACTCGCCTGATGTAGGGTTAGCTACTTGCATTATACGCCATTATTAAAGATGTCCACCGTACATTTACAGTGTAAGGCCGTCCACAGTATTTCTACTTCAGTTCTTTAAGTTTCCCAGACATTGATATACGTTGAGGGTTTACAGCGTGTGGTTCTACTGCAGTGTTGCAACCCTTGGATATGTCAAAAAACTATGGTACAGACAGCTCTAACATACACAGTCATAACAGAGAGCTGTAACATACACAGTCATAACAGAGAGCTGTAACACATGTCATAACAGATAGCTGTAACATACAGTCTTGATAGATAGCTGTAACATACAAAGTCATAACATATAGCTGTAACAAATACGGTCATAACAGATAGCTGTAAATAAACAGTCATAACAGACAGCTGTAACACATACAGTCATGACAGATAGTGGTAACAGATACCGTCAAAACAGATAGCTGTAACACATAGAGTCATAACAGATACCTTTGACCCATACAGTCATAACACATAGCTGTAACACATACTGTCATAACAGATAGATGTAATAAATACAACCATGACAGATAGCTGTAGAACATAGAGTCATAACATATACCTGTAATAGATAGAGTCATGACAGATAGCTGTAACAAATACAGTCATAACACATAGCTGTAACACAGAGAGTCATAACATATACCTGTAATAGATAGAGTCATGATAGATAGCTGTAACAGAGAAAGTCATGACAGATAGCTGTAACAGACACCTTCATAACAGTTAGGTGTAACACATACAGTCATAACGCATAGCTCTAACACATACAGTCATCACAGATAGCTGTACGATCTAGTCATAACCGATAGGTATAAGATACAGTCATAACATAGCTGTAACAGATAGAGTCATAACAGATAGCTGTAACACATATAGTCATCACAGATAGCTGTAACACATACAGTCATAACAGATAGCTGTAAAACAAACAGTCATAACAGATAGCTGCAACAGATACAGTCATAACAGATAGCTGTAACACATACAGTCATAACAGATAGCTGCAACATATCCAGTCATAACAGATAGCTGCAAAACAAACAGTCATAACAGATAGCTGTAACACATACAGTCATAACAGATAGCTGCAACATATACAGTCGTAACAGATAGCTGCAAAACAAACAGTCATAACAGATAGCTGCAACACATACAGTCATAACAGATAGCTGTAACACATACAGTCATAACAGATAGCTATAACACATACAGTCATCACAGATAGCTGAAACACAAACACTTATAACAGATAGCTGCAACACATACAGTCATCACAGATAGCTGTAACACATACAGTCATAACAGAGGGCTGTAACACATACAGTCATAACAGATAGCTGTAACACATACAGTCATAACAGATAGCTGTAACAAATGCAGCCATAACAGGTAGCTGCAACACATACAGTCATAACAGATAGCTGTAACACAAACACTTATAACAGATAGCTGTAAAACAAACAGTCATAACAGATATCTGCAACACATACAGTCATAACAGATAGCTGTAACACATACAGTCATAACAGATAGCTGCAACACATACAGTCATAACAGATAGCTGTAACACATACAGTCATAACAGATAGCTGAAACACATACAGTCATAACAGATAGCTGTAACACATACAGTCATAACAGATAGCTGCAACACATACAGTCATAACAGATAGCTGTAACACATACAGTCATAACAGATAGCTGTAAAACAAACAGTCATAACAGATAGCTGTAACACATAGTCATAACAGATAGCTGTAACACATAGTCATAACAGATAGTTGGAACACATACAGTCATAACAGATAGCTATAACACATACAGTCATAACAGATAGCTGTAACACATAGTCATAACAGATAGCTGTAACACATACAGTCATAACAGATAGCTGTAACACATAGTCATAACAGATAGCTGTAACACATAGTCATAACAGATAGCTGTAACACATAGTCATAACAGATAGCGGTAACACATAGTCATAACAGATAGCTGTAACACATAGTCATAACAGATAGCTGTAACACATAGTCATAACAGATAGCTGTTACACATAGTCATAACAGATAGCTGTAACACATAGTCATAACAGATAGCTGTAACACATAGTCATAACAGATAGCTGTAACACATAGTCATAACAGATAGCTGTAACACATAGTCATAACAGATAGCTGTAACACATAGTCATAACAGATAGCTGTAACACATAGTCATAACAGATAGCTGTAACACATAGTCATAACAGATAGCTGTAACACATACAGTCATAACAGATAGCTGTAACACATAGTCATAACAGATAGCTGTAACACATACAGTCATAACAGAAATTATGTGAATGAACAACTGAAAGCCAGAGATAACACCAGGTGTTCGCGAAAAGGGAAAGCGAGTTAGATCAATAGAGAAATCTAAAAACGAAATAGGATTTGAAAAATACTTCCAACTCTAGTGGTGCAATTCTTCATCTGTCCGACATAGCTGTATCTAATTTAACTCTATACGAAGAAGAAATGACATTACTTACGGCATTAAGCTCATTTATGCAAAGAAGTTAAATAAAGCCATTTCCGTTTCCTCTTACATCTCAGTGAATTCTGATGGGAATTTTCAGCGTTCGGTCCGACTTGGCCCGGGCAGTCAAAAACAAATTAAAACAGAAAAAATGTATCATGAACTATGTTAAGATCTACAGAAAAATTCCAGCCAAGTATTGCTTTAAATCGTATTTCAAAAGGACTCGTTCGTCAAAGTGAAACCTTACCTCCTCTGTACTCTCAACATAGCCTCCATAGTGTTCCTCATGAAAATCAACTTTCACGTCACAGATGTATCATAGAATGTGTTTTAATATAAAGAAGAAAATTATATCGGAGTTCGCCCGGGAGTTCTAAATTTGATATTTAGGAGGGAAAATCCTCTTGGCGTCCCCGGGACCAGTAAGGACTCAGACACGGTTCATTGGCACTGGGTTTGGCATTCCCGGTACCAGGCAAATAAAACGAGAACAAAGGAGTACCGCTCACCAATTTCATTACCGTATTAATACATTAAAGTTAAGTACATATTGTACATATCAATGTTCAGTCCCGGTTAAGAAGTACCGAGAAGTTAATCTTTAATTAATGCATTTTAAATAAAATGTATAAAAACTTAAATATGTACATATTCATAATAATGCCTTGCCAACCTTCGATCTCAATATTATGAATATGTGATTATGTGACTGATCATTTCAGACAAAAATGTGATTTCATTGCGCTAAATATATGTCCCCAGAACCCATTGTAAAACTTTGATATAACAATTGTGACGACAGTTGACTGTTGCTGTTGACTCGCGAAAGGGTTGGGTAAAGAATGACACCATTCAATAAATTCCCAGTCTCTTTGAAAACAGATCTCAGTACTCGCTAGACATTACAGGTGAGGTCATTGTAAGATGTAATAAACATAAGAAGATCTAAGTTTGTTAGTAGAATCACAGTCCTAAATGATGTTGCAATACTACTTGTTTTCTTTTTCACAGAATCATTTGCACCAAACTTCCCTAACTCACTGAAGATATTTGTACCAAAATAAGGTTGAAATGTCATAAATTATTACTTCATAAGTCAAGTGTGCTACAGAGCCTTGTGGCTCAATTTTTGCAATGGTACATATACTGAACAACGAAAGTTCCTGTGACATTGAATAAGATTTAATGCAAAGTCGATTTGCAACAGATAAAAAACTCCCGTAGCTGTTCAAATAGTTAATTTGCCATACTGACTTCAGAAAATGTCTTGCAACATCCTCGATCCTGCTTCAAGCATACCAATGGCTCGCAGAGGCTCATTTTCGGACAGGTGTGGCATTTGAATAATTGCGAATTGTTGAATAATTGCGTAATTTTGTTGGTTTTCTGAGTGGTTGTTGTCAGCACGATGCTAAACAATGCATATGGAATCCCGCTAACGCACATGTTTTTATACCCATTCTTGGGTAGTGAAATGCATGGGGCTTGCATAAAAGTCAACATTGGCATGGAATGCATGCTTTTCTGTAGCAGTTACGTTTTCGTGACTTGATTCCATACATGTACCACAATATTGAAAACCAAACTTTACTTGTTTGAAAAATACACTAAAATATTGGTGTCACAGGAACTTTTGTTGTTGAGTATACAAAAGATGAGGTTATTGACGCCTACGGAGAAGGTCTTATTATTTTATGCTAAAGGGAACAATTTTGGATCATATACTTGTTTTAAAAAAAATGGCGCCAGCATGGTAGATTATAGTTTGTGTTCAACTGATCTGTCTGTACTATTAGGGACTTTAATGCCCATACAAAAGATTACTCCTATCATTTTCCAATGAGTGTGGCTGTTATCTGTCCCATGACAAGTGTCACAGAACCTGGACCTAATTGTGAAGCAGATAACAGCATACCGAGGTTTCT
This sequence comes from Haliotis rufescens, assembly GCF_023055435.1. Classification (NCBI taxonomy): domain Eukaryota; kingdom Metazoa; phylum Mollusca; class Gastropoda; order Lepetellida; family Haliotidae; genus Haliotis; species Haliotis rufescens. The sequence goes on from NW_025963800.1 coordinate 59,740, forward strand.
TACACACCTGTGGGAGAGAAACTCACTTGAGAGAGCTGGTATCAAACATATGCGTGAGATCGAATTCCAGGCCCGTGATTGGCTACTCCATGGTGATGACCTGAGGTCAGATGATGACGGACTACTTTCCTGAGTGTAAGTCACACACTCCGGCGAATGGTGACACAGCATGGAACTCTGGGTAGGAGAGTGTGTAAGTCATTCATAAGTTGCTCGTGCTTAAGTCGAATGTTCACCTTCGTCTGTATTGAACCATAGGACCGTGTAATTAATAATAAAAATAAACAAACTCGTCATCGTCTGCGAGTTTGTTTGCTATTATTATCATTTGCATTATCTGTTGTTTTGACAACGTTATCGTTTTTCAGAGAGTAAACCCCTGGATGCCACAGCGACACATATGTCTCTCCTCTTCAACCCTCCCTTCTAAGTCGAATAAAATTCCAAATACATCATGGGCGGATACAGAGGGGAGGTGCGGGGGTGCGCAACCCCCCCCCCCTTTATTCCGAAAAAAATCTTAATTCTGCACCCCCCTTTTCCAAAAAGCTGTATCCGCCCATGTACATCACGCAAACTAATACACATCACAGTTTTGAATTCCCCCTTCTGTTTATCATTTACTGCCATTTTAGGCAAAGCAAAATTACCGAAAGTGACTTATAAAAATTAGGTACATTGTAAATCTCGCCAAATCCCAATTCATGGAGTTATTTACTGTGTGTTTAGAAATCTAAATATCGGATATTTACTCGAATAATTGAAGTAGGAAAATAGCATATTAGTGATCACGGGTATCAAATCACTAATGATCATTCTGAAACGACGCTGATCAGCCTAGAATCAATGAGAATGTTTTGGAAAATAAGCATACACGAACGCCGAAATGTACGTTCCACCAAATTGGATTGTGTTTACAAAATGCCGGTTATGATCATGAGACGTGTGTAATGTTATGTAATATATGTTGTGAAGCACTCCTAAAATATCCATGTTAGCCCCCATTATCCACACAAGCATGATACATGTAAAGGGAGGCCACTCCGAATAAGGAATTCTTACAATTGCCAGCCATGTGTCTTCATTACTTGGCACAGAAACGAAAAGTATGCTCGGAAAACTGTACTTGCTGAAATGTAAACAAAGCAAAATTCAGATTTAACACTGTGTAAGATTTTTAGAGGTATTTTCGTCTAATTGTTGCATAGCCTGCGACCTCGGGGTATCACGGTACTTGCCATGTACGCTAAACGGAACAAAATGCACTCACTAACCTTTATGATTATTCGTGTTCTCTATATCAGATTTCAATTATTTTATCTAACAATGCATATTTTACTGATAAAAGTTCATTATTTACATTAGTAGCTCCGAGTAAAAGCCGGGCCTCGCGCTCAGTGTGACAAGGGAGAGAACTCCATCGTATCGCGGTACAGAGAAAACTTGTGTATGGAGGTCCGAATTGGACAAAAAGAGGACATACTTCTACCAACCACTTAGTATGATCATGCCAGACATCAGTGATTTTTCCAGACAAATGCAAAGACAGCACAAGTAAAATTCTAAATGTGTTATCAGTAATAGGTATTCAATGCATATTTACCGAAAAGTAAGAGAACAATATTTTAAAAATCAACAACAAAATATCAGAAATGATATTCTAAGATTGGTTTTTAAAAAAAAACATTGGATGACAATAATTTGTCACAAAATGGAAAAATGTTAAAAGTAAACAATAAATATATAAAAAGCACTCCTAGTATTCCCAAAACATGTATTTATCTTTTGGCTGCTAGTGAAGAACGTATTTCTAAGTTTGGCATTCTGGCCATTATGATCTCCCAATAGATTCTGGGCACAGAGCGGGAAAGAAAATGTACGTAACTTCCGTTACCTCATTAGTAGCCATGAATATGGAGATGATCTAGTTCAGGTCGATAGAGTTATACCGTTGGCCATTGATAGATGGGGGTAAAGCAATATTAAAAAAAGATGCCAGAAGTAAGTATCAACGCATTAATAACTCCTTACTTACAGCAGACGGAACATTCCGAGGAAATTGAAATTGTTTACGAAGTGAGCACTTCCTGGTTACTGATTTGCATTAATAGACAGCCGCTGAGAGGCGTGTCCCGCGTGAACTACCGGAAATCACAAATTCCGCGATACGATGAATGCCGGGGTACCACGGGGTCCGAGTATACATTGGCTCGATCACGCGTTTGAGAATATCCATCGGAAGAGAATCGTTGCACTAATTATGGAATTACACATAAATACATAACAATGATGTAGTAAATTCAACAGAAGCCGGAAAAGTTTCCGTCATGTGTGACGCCATGACTGAAGCTAAATCACTCACAACGACGACACTAGTTATCTGCATTTCTGACTAATTCTCCTTGTTACATGGGAAAACATGTAAACAAATACAGTACGCAGATTGTCAGAATGTTTCTGATTACTTACGTGAAACATTTATGTATATACGACCCTACAATCAACAAAAATCCTCCTATGGAAATCCCGCGTACTGTTGTCAGTGAACACGCCATTTTGTAAAAGCCGGTCACCGGTAGTGATGTCATACGGAAGTAAACATTGTTGTACATATTTGTAATTTCTTTGAGGTGTAAACTTTTTACTCGGCACCCAGCGTGTTCTTTGTTTTGTCTAGTTTGCATTATCATCATCGCCTTGAAAATCCACATACATGGCGGAAACCTTTTTGTGTAGGGTCAGTTTATTTATGAGTAGTAAGCAGTACATATGATGACGTCACTTATGACAGTGGTGTTATGTATAAATGCGCTACTGCAATCATGAGAATAGACAAAATGCATTGGTTCGATGCTAAAAAGGTGCGATTTAAAGGTTTGTAAGAAACAGATTACTGCACTCGTGTCTGTCAGATACCACTGATCTTACGACTCGTTGTTACAAAGCGTTTCGCTCGTTAGATAGGTTTTGAAACAACTCATAAGATCAATGGTATCTAACAGACACTCGTGTAGTAATCTCCATATACTAGACCTAGTTGTGAAGCAGACAGAACCATACCGAGGTATACTAGACCAGTTGTGAAGCAGAGAGTAGTATATTGAGGTATACTAGACCTAGTTGTGAAGCAGAGAGTAATATACCTAGGTCTACTAGACCTAGTTGTGAAGCAGAGAGTAGTATATCGAGGTATACTAGACCTACATGTAGTTGTGAAGCAGATAGTAGTATATCGAGGTATACTAGACCTAGATGTGAAGCAGACAGAAGCATACCGAGGTATACTAGACCTAGTTGTGAAGCAGAGAGTAGTATATCGAGGTATACTAGACCTAGATGTGAAGCAGACAGAAGCATACCGAGGTATACTAGACCTAGTTGTGAAGCAGAGAGTAGTATATCGAGGTATACTAGACCTAGATGTGAAGCAGACAGAAGCATACCGAGGTATACTAGACCTAGTTGTGAAGCAGATAGTAGTATATCGAGGTATACTAGACCTAGATGTGAAGCAGACAGAAGCATACCGAGGTATACAAGACCTAGTTGTGAAGCAGATAGTAGTATATCGAGGTATACTAGACCTAGTTGTGAAGCAGATAGTAGTATATCGAGGTATACTAGACCTGGTTGTGAAGCAGATAGTAGTATATCGAGGTATACTAGACCTAGTTGTGAAGCAGATAGTAGTATATCGAGGTATACTAGACCTAGATGTGAAGCAGATAGTAGTGTACTGAGGTATATTAGACAAGTTGTCAAGCAGAGAGTAGTATATCGAGGTATACTAGACCTAGTTGTGAAGGAGACAGAAGCATACCGAGGTATACTAGACCTAGTTGTGAAGCAGATAGTAGTATACCGAGGTATACTAGACCTAGTTGTGCAGCAGAGAGTAGTATATCGAGGTATACTAGACCTAGATGTGAAGCAGACAGAAGCATGCCGAGGTATACTAGACCTAGTTGTGAAGCAGATAGTAGTATACCGAGGTATACTAGACCTAGTTGTCAAGCAGACATTAGCATACCTAGGTAAACTAGACCTAGTTGTGAAGCAGACAGAAGCATACCGAGGTATACTAGACCTTGTTGTGAAGCAGAGAGTAGTATATTGAGGTATACTAGACCTAGTTGTGAAGCAGATAGTAGTGTACCGAGGTATACTAGACCAGTTGTGAAGCAGATAGTAATATACCGAGGTATACTAGACCTAGTTGTGAAACAGAGAGAAGTATATTGAGGTATACTAGACCTAGTTGTGAAGCAGACAGAAGCATACCGAGTCATACTAGACCCTAGTTGTGAAGCAGAGAGTAGTATATTGAGGTATACTAGACCTTGTTGTGAAGCAGACAGAAGCACACCGAGCTATACTAGACCTAGTTGTCAAGCAGATAACAGCACACCGAGGTATACTAGACCTAGTTGTGAAGCAGATTGAAGCACAACCGAGGTATACTAGACCTAGTTGTCAAGCAGAAGACAGCACACCGAGGTATACTAGACCAGTTGTCAAGCAGACAGAAGCACACCGAGGTATACTAGACCTAGTTGTCAAGCAGATAACAGCACACCGAGGTATACTAGACCTAGTTGTGAAGCAGTATTCCAGAGGCAGAAGTTGGATTTCGGAAAGGTTATTGCACGACTGATATTTGCTTTGCAATGTTTAGTTCAGATGTAGCTTTCAAAAAGTTTTTATGGTCTGTTTGTTGATTTTAAGAAAGAATTCGATTCAGTTAACAGGACATTACTCTGATGAAGTGTGAAAGGCAGCATAATCTCAGGATTAAGAAAAATGTATTCTGACATTCTGTCCTCAGTTTGGCTTTCCGACTGATCAAATGGGGAGTATTTTGAATCTCTTAGTGATGTACGACAAGGCTGTGTTTTAAGTCGTTTTCTCTTTCACATGTATATAACATGCTGTCATACTGCAGAACGGTCTTAGGGGTATATTGTAGACTCTGATTTTAGGGATTTACTTGTACTGTTGTATGCTGAGGATCTAAATATATTTGACGATTCTGTCATTCGTTTACAGAGAAAGATAGTTATTACTGAATTTTGGTCTTGAGGTATACCAGTTAAAACAGCAATTACAACTACAAAAGACGAAATTGCAGTGAAAAGTATATATATGAATCACTGAAAATGAGTGACGACACTAGTTACACATGCACAGGCACAGCAAATATTTGTAACAGATACATGGTTACAGCATCGTTCATTCATCCATTCATTCATTAAATAAAGACGTTAAAAGATACTACTTACAGGTACTGTCTGGCGCTCGGCATTAAGGGGCCAAAACAAGGAGTGGTCGGCTCGGAGTCAGTATGACATGGTATCTCAGTGGGCTAGCTCTATAAATCGGCATCAGTCCGGACTAGTAGTACAAGCAGCCACACACACACGTGCATGCACGTAGCTATATAAGAGCCATATTGTACGCGATATATGTTAACTATAATCCACCCTGTGTGCACGATCAGCCTCAAAGGGAAACATCTTGCATTGTACATCCACCGATACCGGGATAATAGGGATCGGTCAGTTTACTTGGAGGAGTTATTGGCCATCTTGTGAAAGGTCAGGCCTGTACGTATTTAAGAATACAGGTTAGAGAAAACTCCAGAATGTCCATATCAAAGACAAACTTCGAACAGAATATAAACGTAGACTTAAGTTAATCGTATTCGTATTCTTAATCTTATTCTTTGCAATAAAGGTAACTATTTTTCCATTTCCAGATGAAAAGCTCCAGCACACCCGAAAAAAAGACTTTTATATTTCTCGTTGTGTCAGTCGCTGGTTTGTTGGTATCCTTCATGTTAGGAAGAAAGTCAATGTCTCCTGGCGTGACAAAGATGGCCCCGATGGAAGGGAAGGTCAACATCTCCACGACGGCCGAAATGCTTATCCATCTTGAGTCTGCTGACGCAGTATCCGGATCTGCCTTCACTTCGGATTCGTTGAACTCAACCATCAAACGTCAGGTCAGGTTTCCCTCGTAATACCATACGTGTTGAGAAGAATACAACTAAACTGATCGATACTGTGGTATTTGCGACCAAATTATGTCGTACCCACCCATGAAGGAGAGTTACTGGAGATTCGTGATGCATTACCCTGAGATATTTGGACTATTTTGTGATTGACCACTGGACATCTCAATGTAAGGTAAAACAATCCTTCTTTATACCTTTATATTGACAATGAGTCAAAGTGCTCAAGCGTACTCAACACAACTGCCAGATGAACTGGACTACAATATATTGAAGCAGCTTGAAGAGATAATTGGCGAAAATGATAGAAAGACTTGTGAGCAGAAATTGGTTGACGCCTATGATAATGATGATACAGGGCTCAATCATATCAGAGAATCTGTCTATGATGTAGCTAAAGCAGAGTGTGGAGACTTTCCAGAGGGCATTTTGATTAAGAGAGTCAATAGAAGTGGTCAAACTAAAAGCGTAGCAGAAAAATATGCATCTGATGTGTATCTGCTCTATAAGTTTGTTAAAGGTGCTATTCCAGCTCATGTGATTCAGACTGATGTCTTAAGTAGACCAAAGCAAGCCTGTATGAAGCCTACTACTGATGTAGCTATGGAAAAGGACAAGGACATATTGTCAAGTGTATTGGCGAAACTAATGTTCTTGCATGAAGATGTGAACAAGAAGTTTGACAGTGTGCGCAGACAACTGGATCAATTTCAAGACAAATATGACAGAGATATGTTACAGTTAATCAGTGCATATGATGAAAAGAGCGATGAAGTGAAAAGGTGTACGGTTGTGATTCAGACACTTCGTTCAAATGAACAGTCAATGAAGACGGACTTAATTCAATTACGTAATCAACTCAAACAGAAAGAGACTGAGTTACTTGAATTGAGAGGAAATGTGAAAGAAACAATTATATCTATTGACAAGAATGTGCGCGTTGTCGATGGAAAAATAGATTGCATGAACACGAGAAACAAACTTTTATATTCGAAGACTGTTACGAAGGGAAGCCCAAATTCCAACAGACCTATTTCCCCACCCATTCAAAGGACCGATTACACGAGTATAGACTCTCGTCAATTCCCAAGCCTCCCATTCAGACCTCAGACTCATGACAATGCAGGCAGTAAAGACCCAAGCTCTGAAGACACTTCCCCCGAGCCGCTCATTGTCAAGCATGATGGCGTCGACAGACAAAAGCAAACTAAACCTGTAAACAATGTAAAGGAGACAAGAAATGTTACATTCAACAATCAGTGGGAAAAGTCTTTTGCCGGTGTCTATAGAAATAGAAACAAAAGACTGGTCCTAAGCTATGTCAGAGCTGACGAACCATTTGACGTTGTTAAAGATGCTATATGTGACTATGCTAAGAATCGTGATGTAACTATCACAAATGTGAGACTCATGAAACACTGGGAAGGGCGACGCAATCCTACCTTCACCATTCGAATAACTGTCCCACAGCAATGTGCAGATATCATCTTGGATGATGACTGCTTCTGGCCCGAAAACGTTAACTGTCGTGAGTGGCTACCGAATAATGTGTGGTACAATGACGATAAGGCTGATTATTAATTATGTTGATGAACAATTTTAGGCTTGCGACATATATACTTGTTCTAATGGCAATCTTTCGCATGATTACGTGGAATGTGCGTGGGGCATTGAATTGCTTAGATGAAATTCGCTCAAAACTAATGAGCTGTGACATTTTGGTTATTACCGAACACTGGCTGGACGACACACGTGAATATGTACTCTATGACTTGGATGATGACTTTAACGTCTATGTTAAATGTCAGCATGACCACTTATCTCAAAGAGGCGCAGGGGGTATAGCCATATTTATTCGTAAAAGTACATGTCGGAGGTCGTCAGCAATTAGTATACCTTCAAGCGAGCATATCATTGGGGCTAAACTCTTCATTAATAAATGCCCTATGTATATCTAACGTATTAGATAGTGTTTACATAGAAGAACTTAATAATGTACTGGAGATTTATGATGGATGTTCTCATCAAGGGGAGACAATTCTTCTGGGTGATTTTAATGCAGACCTGCGGCATGGAATTATATTGAAACGCAGAGCGAAATATCTGCAAAGAGTGCTCACAGAACGGAATCTAATCTCTGTCGTACCCCTTGACGATAATGCCTTTTTTACCTTCACAAGTAAATGTAAAACTATAAGAAGTATGATAGATTATGTGTTCATTAATCGCCAACATGTTAGTAACGTTGTTGGTTATACTTTAGATACTGGTGTTCAATACTCAGTATCAGACCATTGTCCGATATTCCTATGTCTGAGTACTGATTCCCAGCCACGCCACTATGACGATGAACATCTAAACTGGCGTAAAGCTAATGACGTAGACTTTATGTTATACCGATATGAAATTGAAAACTATTTTAGATGTGCTCAGTTTGACGAAACTCAGTACGCATCTCCTCATGAATACATTGAAAGTTATCACGACTATATCCTACAAGCGTTACATGCTGCAGCTAAACTAAGTATACCATCTTCAAAATTCCAATCTCATTTAAAACCATACTGGAAAAAAGATAATTTAAATACGTTGCATCGTACAATGCGACAACGTCGTAGTGAATGGATCTATAATGGTAAATCTCATGATAAAGAGGATGCAAATTACATTGAGTATAAAAGAGCAAAACGTATCTTTAGGAAGCAGCATCGCCGTTCCAAACAAAAACTGAAAGACGAAAAGTTTCAGGAAATATATGAAGCAGCTGAGGTTGATATAACAGAGTACTTTAGAGTAACCAAGAAATATAAAAGAAAGAAGGAACAAACCCAGACGCTTGTGTATAATGAAGAGTCCTGTAATACACAAGAAGGAATTTGTAATCTGTTTTCCAAATATTTCAAGGATCTATCAATGCCAAATCATGATATCAATTTTGACTCAGATTTTACTGATTATGTGAATATTCGCATGGAACAGATTGAAAATAACTCGTATAATGACCAAGGGAACAGTGACGTTAGTTCCACGTTGATTTGTCCTTTCACATCTGATGAGTTATTGGCAACTATAAAACGTCTAAAAAGTGGAAAATCGCCTGGTCCCGATGGCATAGTTAATGAACATATCAAATACTCTGGTAGATCTATTATCCATCACCTTGTTATATTGTATAATAAAATTGTTTCTCATGAATATGTACCTAAAATGTTTAACGTTGGAAAGATTTTACCTATCCATAAAGGCCATGGTAAACGTAAAGACGACCCCACTAACTACAGAGGTATTACCCTCACTCCAGTATTAAGTAAACTGTTCGAAAGACTTCTGCTGAATAGAATTGAAGAGTGGGCAAACAAATCTAAAGGCTTCCCCCATCCCTTTCAATTTGGATTTAGGAGAGGGGCTGGGGCAGAAACTGCCCTGTTTACATTAATGGAAAGCATAGCTTATTATAACGAAAGACAGTCTCCAGTTTACTGCGCTTTTCTCGACAACGAGAAAGCTTTTGACAGAGTGTGGCTTAATGGTCTTTTCTTCAAACTGTATAACTTTGGTATTAATGGAAAATTATGGCGACTTTTACGCACAATATATACCTCAATGCAGTCATGTGTAAGCATTGGAGCTTTTACCTCAAATGTGTTTCATGTTAAGCAAGGTGTTGGTCAAGGTCGCGTTTTATCGGCATGGTTTTTTACTCTATATATTAACGACTTGTTGTATTCACTTGATGATTTAGGGCGTGGCTTGTGTCTTCCATGGCGTAATACACCCGGCATCCTATTAGCAGACGATACTACGCTGTTGAGCAGCTCCTCTGACGGACTGCAATGTCTACTGAATAATATATACACCTATGCTAATAGATGGCATTTGAAATAAAATGCCAGTAAAAGTGCATTTCTACTGTTTGGGAATATTCGCAAATCTGTCTCTCAATGTGTCTACATTGGTTCACAAGTACTTCCTAAAAAGGAAAATGTAACTTATGCTGGATTGCTTCTAAGTACATCAAAGAAAACCTTAGAACGTACCCATCTTATATGTGAAAAACTCAGAATGTTAGTCAATATAAATTATAATCATGGACTATACTTTGGTGGCTTAAATCCTATCCCAGCTGTTCGTATATGGGAAAGGGTAATAATACCATGTGGACTATTTGCTTGTAGTGTATGGGGTAAACTGTCACCGAAGGAATACGAAATGCTTGAAATTATTCAACGTTATTTTTGTAAAAAGATTCAAGGACTGTCTAGACGCACTCCTTCCGTCGTCACCAGAGATTGTCTGGGTTTAATTTCTCTCCAGGCGTACATTGATCAACGAGCTCTCTTATTTCTGGGAAGACTATGTAATAGTGACATTAACTTTGCATTTAAAAGACTATTTCAGCACAGACTTGTTCAGTTTGAACTCGATACAATTAAAGAAAAAGATGATAAATGTAAAATGTCACCCGTGTACCACATGCTTTCACTTGTAAACAAGTATGAACTCAATAATGACATAAACACATATACCATTTATTCTCATTTCCCCTCAAAACATGCATGGGCGAGTCGAGTTAAAGAACAAATAAGCGTATGTGACCATAACATAATTCATGCAGAGATTCATTCAAGAGAAAACCTAAAACGATACTCTCTTATACGATCACCTAAGGTACACAGACTTTGGTTACTAACAATTGAAAGGCCGGAACACTTCTATGATTTAGCATATTTATTATGTCTTAGCACCTACAGTATACAATCTGATGAATGTCTATGCGGCACATTTGCTTTTGATATTATCAAACATGTGTTTATGTATTGTAAAAAGACTCAACAACAAAGAAATATTCTTGTTGAGTCTCTTATTGATTTACTAGATGTGACAACTTTTTCTAGTATCTGGAACGATGATGACGATACCTTTCTGTCCTTTTTACTTGGCGGCTTGCCAACAGAAAGTACTATGGCAATTGAATACAATCTATGGGCAAAACTCCAGAATGTCCATATCAAAGACAAACTTCGAACAGAATATAAACGTAGACTTAAGTTAATCGTATTCGTATTCTTAATCTTATTCTTTGCAATAAAGGTAACTATTTTTCCATTTCCAGATGAAAAGCTCCAGCACACCCGAAAAAAAGACTTTTATATTTCTCGTAGTGTCAGTCGCTGGTTTGTTGGTATCCTTCATGTTAGGAAGAAAGTCAATGTCTCCTGGCGTGACAAAGATGGCCCCGATGGAAGGGAAGGTCAACATCTCCACGACGGCCGAAATGCTTATCCATCTTGAGTCTGCTGACGCAGTATCCGGATCTGCCTTCACTTCGGATTCGTTGAACTCAACATCAAACGTCAGGTCAGGTTTCCCTCGTAATACCATACGTGTTGAGAAGAATACAACTAAACTGATACTGTGGTATTTGCGACCAAATTATGTCGTACCCACCCATGAAGGAGAGGTACGTCCCTTGAAGAACTGTCCACATTTGAACTGTCGGGAAACAACGGACGTGAAACTGATATCTCGAGCAGATGCAGTTGTATTTGATGTTCATTTTAAAATCCGACCTGACAATAAACCGATCAGATACCCAGAGCAGACATGGGTATTTTTCGCCCAAGAATCCTCAGTTCACGTCAAGTCAAGATTGTACAGAATGGACAAATGGAAGTCTTCCTTTAACTGGACATGCACCTACAGGCGAGATTCCGATGTATGGATGCCATACGGAATTATCCTTAAAAATCCGAAACTGACCAAAAAGGATTACCGTAAAATAGCTGAGAGTAAAACTAAAATGGCCGGTTGGGTCGTGAGCCACTGTTCTTGTCAGAGCAAGCGTGACGTGTTTGCCAAGCGACTGGTAGAGCAAGGTATTCAAGTAGATATATTTGGAGACTGTGGAAAGAAATGCGGGAACAGAAGTAAAGATGGAACAGAAACCTGCGAAGACTTGGCGTCCAGCAATTATTCATTTTATCTCTCATTTGAAAACTCTCTGTGTGACGACTACATTACCGAAAAGTTTTTCCACATGTATAACAAAGATGTGATTCTTATAGCACGAGGGGGGCGCCAGTTTTTAAAAAGTCTCACGAAAGGAACGTTTATAAATACGGATGACTATAAAAATGTGAAAGATCTGGCAGCATACTTGAAACGGCTACACGAAAATAAAAATGAATACATCAGCATTTTAAAAAGGAAGGATGAGTATATGACAGTAGATGAAACATATACCTACAGCCCTATTCCAACATTTATATACACACATACCCGGTATATATCAGAACCTGTGTGTGACATGTGCAGAAAACTATTAGACATTGACAATAATAGGAACACATATCCCGATATATACCAGTGGTATAACGAGAATACTTGTGTTGAACCAACTGACCTGTAGTTGCATGCACGAGCGGAGGTTGAAATTTAAATATTAACTGTGATCTGTCCAGGTGGCATGTCGTCTTACTTAAAATGCAAAAGCACAGCTGTACTAAACCACTTCTGAACTCTACCTCTGCTCTAGGCATCAAACCGAAGGCATGTTTTCAGTTTCAAATCAAATCATCTCAATAAGGATATTATCAAAAATTCTGGCAATCCAGAAGTCTACAGTGAATGGTCTGCCAGACATACCATCAGAAGTCTACAGTGATTGGTCTGCCGGACATACCACCAGAAGTCGACAGTGAATGATCTGCCAGACATACCATCAGAAGTCTACAGTGAATGGTCTGCCAGACATACCATCAGAAGTCTACAGTGAATGGTCTGCCAGACATACCATCAGAAGTCTACAGTGAATGGTCTGCCAGGCATACCATCAGAAGTCTACAGTGAATGGTCTGCCAGACATACCATCAGAAGTCTACAGTGAATGGTCTGCCAGGCATACCATCAGAAGTCTACAGTGAATGATCTGCCAGACATACCATCAGAAGTCTACAGTGAATGGTCTGCCAGGCACACCATCAGAAGTCTACAGTGAATGGTCTGCCAGATATACCATCAGAAGTCTACAGTGATTGGTCTGCCAGACATACCATCAGAAGTCTACAGTGAATGGTCTGCCAGACATACCATCAGAAGTCTACAGTGAATGGTCTGCCAGGCATAACATCAGAAGTCTACAGTGAATGGTCTGCCAGACATACCATCAGAAGTCTACAGTGAATGGTCTGCCAGACATACCATCAGAAGTCTACAGTGAATGGTCTGCCGGACATACCATCAGAAGTCTACAGTGAATGGTCTGCCGGACATACCATCAGAAGTCTACAGTGAATGGTCTGCCGGACATACCATCAGAAGTCGACAGTGAATGGTCTGCCAGGCATACCCTCAGAAGTCTACAGTGAATGGTCTGCCAGACATACCACCAGAAGTCTACAGTGAATGGTCTGCCAGACATACCATCAGAAGTCTACAGTGAATGGTCTGCCAGACATACCATCAGAAGTCTACAGTGAATGGTCTGCCAGACATACCATCAGAAGTCTACAGTGAATGGTCTGCCAGGCATACCATCAGAAGTCTTCAGTGAATGGTCTGCCAGACATACCATCAGAAGTCTACAGTGAATGGTCTGCCAGGCATACCATCAGAAGTCTACAGTGAATGGTCTGCCAGACATACCATCAGAAGTCTACAGTGAATGGTCTGCCAGGCATACCATCAGAAGCCTTCAGTGAATGGTCTGCCAGACATACCATCAGAAGTCTACAGTGAATGGTCTGCCAGGCATACCATCAGAAGTCTACAGTGAATGGTCTGCCAGACATACCATCAGATGCAACTCTTCCACATAGAACTGATGTTACACTGACCACAGAATTATGTGCATAGTACAGCGATTACAGCTATGAAACTACCTGGGCTTCTTCCGGAAAGACGTGTGGAAATATGAAAACATGTATTTCTCATAACAACATGTTGGTTCTAAACGATCACAAAACTGAAGCCATGACTATTACTCCGTCGTTCAGGATATAAAGATGCAGAAATGATCCCCTTGCTTTTGGTCAGTCAATAATATCTTTCTCTCCAACTGTGAAAATCATTCTGCACTCTTGCCTTACCATGGACGATCATGTGAACTACCTCTGCAAAACATGCTATTCCTATCTGCATAATATAGGTTCAGTCTGCCTTCTTCTAACTTAAGACGCCACTGGCACTCAATTAGGAGATAAACTTACTGTGTTTTGAAATTTGATGTAGTCCCGTTATAAAAATGTATAAATAAGCGGTATCTGCTCTACAGTTGGATTACATCAAACTTCAAAACACAGCTAAACTTACATGTGTAAGTCTTATTAGTTAGTTAGCAATTACCCCCAGTAAATAATACAAAATCAAAATAAATGCCTCTCCATCCCGAACATGGATGTGGCAGAACTTGACCTACATCGCCGTTAATCACACCTCACAATTGTCAATGCCTGACAATGGTGTTGTTTACATTCTCTTTGCCCCAGACAAGTTACACTCCCGATCTATGATGTGCTTCAACAGTAACCTCCAGTTTTCTTCTGGGAATGAGCCTGCTGGTACGATGTGATGTCCAATGGGACTGAACATGACTGAACAACCATTTTTTAGGCTGACAAAAGGAATCTGATTTGATCTGTCAATTTCAAGATTTCACGCATTCTACTCCAGCGTGTTCATGTATAATTTTGTTAATTATGTGTGTTCTTAAATGAATATCGTCAAGTTTGATAAGTTGCTATCATCAAGTTCCCGTGCTGTGCCAGTGATGTCATGGCATTTTGGGCTTTCGAGGGGCAGAATGTTTTCTGATTGAATTTCAAATCCCCTCCTGCCAAATCATTACGGTATTGGTTGACAGAGAAAGCAATGAATATCGACCACAACAAGGCTTGTCAACAACATATTTATGGTCATGAATAAAGTTTCTTCAAACACTTTTTTATGATGTCATATTTTAGTCTCATTGTTTGTTAGTTGTTTCAATGAGGAAATTGCCTGTTCTGAGTCTGTTCACCGTCTAACATGTCCCTAACAGTTTCAAAGACATTTCATTTGTATGCAAAAGATGTGGCTTCGTAAATTCTTGTTATCTCATCATCGAATGAGTCGGGGTTACGGCCTATAGGATCATATCGTCGCCATAAACATCCGATATAAAACTACAGTATTTCCTCAATTAAAAGCTAGACAGTCTATTAATTCTGCGAGAGCCGTTGACTTGGCTTCTAAGAGTTTATTTGTTTTTAACGCCGCACTCAGCAATATTCCAGCTATATGACGGCGCTCTTTAAATAATCGAATCTGGACCAGACAATTCAGTAATTTACATCATGAACATCGATCTACGGATAAGATGACATGCATCAACCAAGTCAGAGATCCTGACCAACCAATCACGTTTTTCGCCGGAGCTTTACAGGTAGCGTGTATTGCAGACATGGTATTAGAGATCCAGCGTGTAACGGAGGAAACATTGATACATTTGACAGTTCCTATCAGCTCAGGGCCCTTGCTACCTCTACACGCAGCCCAGACAGCGAATGGGACTTCTCCCAAGAAGTGCTACTTAGTCGAACCTACCCAGAACCTTTCAGTGAATGTGAAGACTCCCCATAGCGGGCAAACACGCTAATTATACCAGTGAAAAATATTATTCCATAATAATATTTTAAGCTAAGACGAACGTTTCCATCAAACCCATCAGGTTTCATGACTTCTATTACCAAGCAGCCGCGGTTTCCTAGCACCGATAAGATCCGTGTTAGAATAGGTCTTCAGCAACCCATTCTTGTCGCAAGAGTCGACAAACGGATTCAGGTGGTCAGGCTCACTGATTCGGTGGATGCGTGTCTTCGAACCATTTTTGCGAAAATCGATGCTGATGATGTCAATCACAGACCTCTGTTAAATGGCTGGTATATTGCGGAATGCGGCGTTAAACAACAAACGAAAAAACAACTTCAAAATGTAGGATTAGCCACCGGAATCAAGGCTGTAGGTGGTCGAGATCTTGAGATACCTTTAAGGATAAAAGCAATTGGGGGTCATTGCGGAAAATCGCCATTTTGGAAAATGGCCGCCATTGTTGCCATAGGGAAAATCTGCGAAAATCTTGCTCTTACAGTGTGCCAAAGCTCATGATTGTATCACCAAGGCACAATTCATTCACATTCACTATTCATCTTCTTACGGTTAGAAGCATTTACGCATTAGCATTCGACACATTTAAGGATTGACAGTGGATTGTTTTCGTTTTTTCGATTCATACCTTAATGAACCGGTAAAAAACATATTTCGACAACGTAAACATGTGTTATCTACAATAGTTTAACCAAAAACAGTTATATATCAAAGCAGACAAAAATCATGAGATTAATATATATTCCAGGTGTAGGTTAAAAATGAAACCCCCGAAGACATGAAATTTGTGGAACCCAGGCGAGCGGAATATAACAGGCGGGCGAGCCTGCACGTTTGATGTTTCATTCCTTCTCGGTCTTAGGCTCAAAGGGTAGTTGGGGCGGTCGGGTAGCCTAGTGGTTAAAGCGTTCGCTCATCACGCCGAAGACCCGGGTTCGATTCCCGACATGGGTACAATGTGTGAAGCCCATTTCTGGTGTCCCCCGCCGTGATATTGCTGGAATATTGCTAAAAGGGGCGTAAAACAATATTCACTCACTCACTCACTCACTCAAAGGGTAGTTTGGACAAAGAATATGCATGAATTTCGCTTAATGTCCTGTGCATGACGATACACATGAGCAGAAAGGGAATTCTCGACTGTAATAGGGATTCCCCGACTTTTCGTAGTAATAAACGTAGGTGGGAGTGGCTTAATGTTTTACATTGATTGGGAAATGAATACAGTAACACGTGACCAATTCAGCTAAACAGTATGCAGGAATTAAAATGAACACAACGGAAACTAATTTATTTTGCCTTATACAGATGGTACTCTAGTTTGTCTGCTTGCTTAAAGGCTTGTTAACTTTAACAATATGATATGAGAATGTAAAGACATATTTGCACTTTATATACTAGTATAGATTCGTGTGTTTGTATAAAGACGTGTGTGTTATTACTTACGTCCATATGAAAGATCATACACAATAACTTGTGTTTCAGGCCAATAGTCAAAAATGAAACCAAATCCATCCGACTTTTACTGAGAAAACAATATGTAATATGCTGCTTTTTATTTACAACATTCTTTTCCAGAACGTGTATGTATTTTATAAATATTTATTATACATTTATTTTCTATGCTATTTTAAATGGGTTTAGCATCACATGCATGTGTTAATGAACGGCTAATCCCTATAAGACAGTATTGAAGCACAGACTCGAAGATTAAATTTGATATTTCATGGTTTGCAAGAAAAGAGGGGTGAAACATGTGTGTCATGTGCCACAGATGTTATGGACGTTACCCTTAACATCGAAGTTTAATCCATCAGCATAGAAAGAGCACATCGGCTGCACTCAAAATCTGGAAGTAGACTGATAATTGTCAAGTTCTAATTATAGATGGACAAAGCAGCCTTGGAAGCTGCCAGAAAGTTTTTGAAAGGGAATACAGAGTATAGCGTTTCAGAAGACTACACTCAGAGAATGAGGGGGTTTCGGCCAGTTTTTTCCCTTTATGATGAGTGCCAGGCAAGAGAAGGTCAGCTGCCTGTCTGAGTTACGATAAACTAGTAGTTGATTGTTCTGTTTTCGTTCTGGGAGACGACTACAAACAAATCAGACAAGTGGGACAGCTTAGGAACTGGAGATGGGTTAAAAAATCGCAGGCAAGATCATCAGCCAATCCTACTGAGACATCATCGACGTCTGCACCTGCTGCTGGGTCATCATCAACTATGTCTGCATCAGCTGGTAGTAATGGCAAATAGGATGGTGGTCGTGGCCTCAATGGCATTCATGAAAATAACACTGAATCTACACTTAACATATTGAATATATCATCCTGGAACATCCAAGGACTAAAATCCAAACTAGAATTTCGCCAAGATCTTGATATATTCTGTTTTGTACACAGTGTGTACAGATACTAGTTATGTAGTTACGAAAGTATTCAGTGACTATAATAATTATGTTTGTGATGTAAAACGTCATTCTGACCGTGGAAGGTTATCAGGTGGAATTGCAGTTTGCATAAAACACTGTTTGGCAGAATTCTCAGTGAGAGTGTACTCAATTTGGGATAATGCTGTCTTTTTCAGGATTGTGAATGCTGAAAGTCCAATACACATTTTTATTGCCTTTGTCTATATACTCCCCGAATCATCTCTATTCTAGGGGCAGTCGGGTAGCCTAGTGGTTAAAGTGTTCGCTCGTCACGCCGAAGACCCGGGTTCGATTCCCGACATGGGTACAATGTGTGGAGCCCATTTCTGGTGTCCCCCGCCGTGATATTGCTTGAATATTGTTAAAAGCGGCGTTAAACTATACTCACTCACTCACTCACTCTATTCTACAATAACTGTGAGGAAATGGTATAGATAAATTAGAGAATCAGGCAGTACATAGTAAACACGATTATGATGAGTCCTGTAAATTCATCTTATACGGTGATTTCAATGCAAGAACTGGCTGTGACTGGGATTTTATACTTCATGATGGAAAGAATTTACCAATTGATCCACATTATGTTAGAGATTCTTTTTCAGCTACACAAAGTGTTCGTGAAACAAATAACTATGGTAGAGCTTTACTGAACTTGTGTAAATTATCTGTTGGATATGCCTTGTGACTTCACATTTGTGTCACATACAGGATGCAGTACTGTATATTATTTTATTGTTTCGCAGTGATCTTTACCCAAATAAAATAAATAATTAACATATTATTATATATTCTACCAGTTGAAAACTTGCGGTCATATTTACAATGTTTTCGGAATACCACAAGACAGACTATGTATAAAAAATATTCTCATTGATATTAGTTAAAAGCATTAACAAAGCCGTTGACAAATTATCCAAAATTATGATCCATAGTGTTCTAAATGGAGGAGCTTACACTACAGCATCTAAGCAAACTAGAAGATCACAACCTCCTTGGTTTGATTATGACTGTGTTCAATTCAAATCTGAGAATTATAGACTACGGGACAAGTTCAGAAAATGTAACTGTGCGCTAAATTTGCACATTGGGGATAACTGGGGTTCAACCCCACAATCATAGGTTTCTGGCATGCCCAATGGACGCAACTCTGCACAGCAAATCGTGGCGCCTTAGGCGACTGGGCCACCCGTGCCCCCTGACCTTGAATGACCATTCATGTCATGAGAAGCGACAGCATAGAAATGTTCCCATCTTAACAAACAAGGAAATGTAAAAGACGAATCACATATCACGCTAGCATTCCAACAAGACAAACTACAAGAATATAATGAAGAACATATTGTTAGTTAGTATCAATTGTACTTAAGGCCAAATGGCCATAATATTTGATAAACCTGTCCGTCCGTCTGTTGGAAAGGCAACCTATTCGTATCGAAATGGCCATAACATTAGCCCTGCAGCTTCCAACTGAATTTCTTGGCAAGGAAAAAGAGAGCTTTTGCCAGTGGGGTCCTCTAAAGAAAGGAATGATGACCAGAAACATGAGAGCTGCTTCCATGTTGTGTATGAGTGTTGGAGCACAATTGTGGTCGACGCAGTTAGAGGCAGCCCACAAATTTACCTTTCAACATCTATGTGTTTAATGCTATACAAAATAATGATTTTAGAAACTGGAAATTGAATGCTGACAATCTGCACCCTGTGCAACGAGATGATGAAACAATAGATTATCTGCTAAGGAAATACTTTTTTTTTCAGCATATTCATATGGATCAGGCCTGTGTAGTTACCCTTATTATGGACGGGGTACAACCAAACATTGAGGACATTGGTTTAATGCACGTCCCCATACCCTGGGTGATTTTGGATCCAGAAGCCAACTTAACAAAACAGCCTCCTGAAGGGGTCTGCTGTCGTGTTTATGGAGCATGTCAAATTGTGATGATACTAGGTATTCACGAAAAGGTGTGCATAACCCGCTCCACCGGTGGCACCCGTCACATATGGAATAAGTCAAGATAAGGAATTGCATTGGACATCATTTTGGTCACTGATGCTTCAAATTTGGAAATGTCTACCATACAACTTTTAACAGTTTTACCGGGGCATTAAATGGTGTAACCATGATCAAACAACTTCTGAGCAAGAGTCGCATGATGCTCTTTAAAATCTATACTCAACAACAACAGTTCCTGTGACACCAATATTTGTTTGGTTTTCAATATTGTAGTACATGTATGGAATCAAGTCATAAAAACGCAACTGCTACAGAAAAGCATGCATTCCATGCAAAAGTTGACTTTTATGCAAGTCCTATGCATTTCACAACCCAAGAAAGGGTATAAAAACATGTGCGTTAACAGGATTCCATATGCATTGTTTAACATCGTGCTGACAACCACTCAGAAAAACAACAAAATTACGCAATTATTCAACATTACGAAATGCCACGCCTGTCCGAAAATGAGCGTCTGCGAGCCATTGGTATGCTTGAAGCAAAATCGAGTCAACGTGATGTTGCAAGACAATTTAACGTCCACGGAAACACCATTTGGTGTTTATGGTAACGTTGGCAACAGACGAATTCAGTCAGAGAACATCTTCCGAGTGGCAGGCCACGCGTAACCAATAATTGACAAGACAACTGGATTCGAACAACACACCTACGAAATCGATTCCAGCCAGCAACAGTGACTGCAAGAAGCATCCCTGGCCTTCGACGAATATCTTCACAAACCGTACGCTGCAACCTCAGATGTGCAGGGATTGTCGCCAGAAGACCCGCCAGACGTCCCATTTTGACAGGAAATCACTGTCAAGCACGTCTACGTCTACAGTGGTGCAACAGCGTCTACGCTGGACGGCCATGCAGTGGGGACAAGTTCTATTCACTGACGAGTCTCGTTTTCACCTCAGCCACAGCGATGGACGGATTCGAGTGTACCGACGTCGAGGTGAACGTTACGTCAATCATTGTTTCATTGAAGAAGCGAGGCGGAGATGCTGCCAAGGATTTGTTAAAGAAACAAGCAATATGGCAAATATATACACAAAGAAAATAAATTAAGCACACCCCTATTTCTGAACTTTGACAAATGGCAAAAATCATGGCATGGGATGACTGACCACAGGAGCTGGGCGATACCAATGTCATCGGATAGAACAAACATTTGACAACAAATAAAGAAGGTATTGGTGAGTTGTGATTGAAATTTACTGACAAAAACATCATGGTAACACAGGTACTGTTTTTGACCTTAGACAATACTTAAAAAAAGTATGGAGCTGCAGGATTAAGTAAACGAGTTACATTTGACGTTTCATGTGATAATGTTTCTTAAGTCTCTACTTGAAATGACACATGAAACAGATCAGTAGCGGGTATAACCGCCACGTGCCCGGTTGATGCAGTCCACCCTACGTCTCAAGCCTTTAGTCAGACGTTGGATCTGTTGATGGGTCAACAACAACCACTCCTGATGCAATGCTGCTTCCAATTGCCGTAAGTCTTGTACGGGAGGATCTCGTGTCTGTATGTGCTGCCCCAGAATATCCCAAACATGTTCAAGGGGGTTCAAATCTTTTCTCATTGCTGGCCAGGGTAAAGTCGTTATTGCATTGGCCCTCATGTAATCCACGACTGAATGTGAACGATGAGGCCTGGCGTTGTACTGAGGTCGAGTAGCAGGAGTGTGGTTGTCAAAATGAGGAACTACTACTTGCCCCAAAACGTTTGGGATGTACTGAGCCCCTGTTAAGTTGCCCCTTATGATAACCAAATCCAGCCTGCAATCATGAGAGATACACCCAAAACCATTACCGAGCATCCGATGTAAGCAACAGTCAGTTTAATGTTCCTGGGGGTGTAGGCCGTGTTCCAGTGCCTCCAAACTCCGTTCTTTCATCAGTGACATGGAGCGGAATACTTTCGTCTGACCAATGGATCCGTCTCCAAGTTCTCAGGTTCGAGTTATGTTGCGCATTACACCATGCTAAACGAGCAGCTTTTTGGTCATCTCTCAACAAGGGATGCTTTATGACTCGTATAGGACTCAGTCCTGCTGCTTTCAGCCGGTTCCTGACGGTTCTGGTGCTGAAACGATGATTGGGCAACCAAAGGTGTTTCAGACGAGTACTTGTTAAAAAGGGTTCTCGGCGTATGAGAGGAAGAAGGTCCCTGTCTTCGCGATGTTTCATCACAGGAGGTCTTCCGAAAATGGGATGGTCCTGTACATCACCGGTCTGAGAATGTTTCTCGACTAAACGGCTTACGGCAGTATGATGATACCCCAAATTACAAATTACATTCCTGCATTATGCATGCCGATTATTTGTCATCTTTGGCGTGTGCTTTCTTTGTGCATACTTACCAGCCCCGCGTCATTTACCGATGAAGAGATTGATATTTTTACAACGAATGAAGTTCATCAGGCTGACCTCTTGTTTCTTCCTCATGATAAGGTAAGACGCAAAACATTTAAATACGCTTTAACCGTAGTAGATGTAGCTGGTCGGTAAACAGAGGCTGAACCATTCACCTCAAAAGGTTCAACAAAAGTAGCTAATGCACTGGGCCGCATATATAAATAAACACCGACCTTAAAAATGGCCTAAGTTGTTTCAAATAAATCCTGGTCGCGAGTTTTTGGGATCAGTAACTAAACCATTAACAAAGCACGATGTTGCAATCAGGCGTGTCAAAAAAGAGGCCCACCATAGCCAAGCTATTGTTGAAAGATTTAACCGGGCATTAGCAAAAGTTTGTTTGGATATCAGGATGGGATTGAAATGAAATCAAATCGATTAAGATCAGCGGAAACTGTGACACGGATATCAGCTGTTGTATCAGCACTGAGTAATGAAGTTACAAGATTTATAGCAGTCTTATAGGGCTCCATCCAAGGTCTTTGATCAAACTTAAGAACTTTGTGTATTTTCTTTAGTTTCATGCCTAATGATAGATATAACTGGAGATTTCTATAACTGGACTATATATTTTGTCATATACATCAAATTTGGTACAAGCTTTTCTGTTATTAGTCCAGCGGATTATGTCATATTATAAAAAAAATCGTGTACTTTGTGGTAGAAGCATGAAATTTGGCATCAATATACATCATACCAATACGGTCAAATTTAGATATAGTGCCATCGTTGAATTGACCTTTGGTGACCTTGGCGGCCATCTTGAAAAATGGCCGACAATCTGACAAATATCTGTTAATATCTTGATAACTAAGATAGCTGGAGCCATTATATTGGTGTGTAAATAAATATGTTTTATCTCCAAGAAAGTTGAAAACATCGTTGAGTGTATTAACCCTTGATAACTGGAAATATTCCTGATAATATGGCATCAGCGCATATGGCGGGCGACTCTCCTACCAGTCACTGTAGAAGTATAACCCATCCAAGATAAGCATATTGGAAGTGTTCGTTAAATTGTCTCTGCTGTTGTCTTGGTGCGCACAATAAGGGTTAAAAATACCTAATACTCATATCTCAAGACAAATGAGCTTTCCATTGCAATTTATTGGTTACATGTACATGTCCTAGCAACATCCATCACACTTGCACAGCGCAGTACAGCTTAATGCTGCTTTCACGCCCTTGCAGTTTGCCCGACAACCTTTTGTGCAGCCACATTACAGTAGTTCTCTGCACACTTTGCTGGCCTGTGGGAGGCTGCCCCACATGACTTCCCATGTTCCTCCATCGGTTCTTGTCCAACCCCATCCTTCTGGTCGTGGTATGTCAACCACTGGTCTAAGAGCCTGGCTCCAACAATGCCCAGCCTGGTAAGCTGCTCTTCTCACATGCTGTAGAAGGGCAGATTGTGTTGGTGGAATGTTGTTCACATCTCTTCCTTTGTGTGCATGACACTTCAAGCAGGTTTTGTCATATAGTAGAACAAAAAATCTCTCTACAGTGTCCATAGTCGTATCGACATCTCTCAACTGTGGCTTGTTCATTAGTGCAGCAAACTCTGCAGTGACCTCAGGGTACATGTTCCAGGTATCCCACACTGTTTTCTTTCCCCTTCCAAAGATGCAGGAGACAGTGTCGCATCATGTCAAGGCATGGAACATTGGAAGTGCGAGTCTCTTGTCTGGTCCAATTGCTAAAGCGGTGTCATGTACATGAATCAGCCGGAAGTGTTTGCCTGTGCCAAAGGCCACCCACAAAGCGGTGAGTAGCATTCTTAGCTGTGCAAACACATGTACAGCAAGCAAAACAACATCACTGTCCACTGTATGGATGAGAACTTCCTTGTACTGTTTAGCTGCATCAGCGACAAGGACCATACTTCGGCTGTCTGCTTCCTCATGTGTGCAGGGGCGGTCGGGTAGCCTAGTGGTTAAAGCGTTCGCTCGTCACGCCAAAGACCCGGGTTCGATTCCTGACATGGGTACAATGTGTGAAGCCCAATTTCTGGTGACCCCCGCCGTGATTTTGCTTGAATATTGCTAAAAGCGGCGTAAAACCATACTCACTCACTCACTCACTCATGTGTGCAAGGTGCTAGTCCTTCTGTTGTTCTAGCCAGGTGACAGACAACATCCTCGAGCAGTGTGCTAATGACTTGCTTATCGGTTTGGATAGTGATAGCTTCTGTGTTGAGCAACACAAATAGTTCTTTCTTATTGTCAGAAAGTTTCAAGAAGTCTCACCCGTTTTTTTGGATTGGATTGTTTGGTTGTACTCGACGGCGCACTCCTTTACCTCTCTTGTCTCGTGTTTGTTCTTTCAAAGAGTCTGACCTATATTCATCCCACACAATATCTATTCATTGGCACTTATGGTATGGTTGAAAGACATGCTGAGAATACTCTTTGAAAGTCTTTGTAGAACCTGGCTTCAACATGTGAACTATTGCTGGTCCATCTATCACTACAACCTCTGTTACTGTATTTATCTCATCTTGCTCCAGCAAAACATCTTCCAGGCATTGACCTATGTCAGATTTAGTGCCAAGCCTGAGTTTTCTCCTGTCTGAAAGTGATGGTGGGCATACCTGATTCTCATGAGAAAAGAAATCATGAAGATTCCCATCACGCACTTGACAAGCGACATAGTCTTGAAAAGAGATGTCTGTCACATTTCAGCGCTGAAACAAATTCCTGAGCTTTAGTTTACTGTCGTTTCACTGGTGTACTAAAGAGATAAAGTTTGTTCTTTTTTATTGGGTCGTCTATAGGTTTGAACTTTCTACAAGCCGCTGTTTCACAAATGTGTTGCATTGTTCACATCCAAGCTTTTCAAGCTTATACACGTTGTCATTAACAGATTTATCAGCAATGTCCTGTGTATCAAGTACAAAAAGGTCGCAACTAGTTTCAAGGAATGGATTACCATACTCTTCAATAACAGATTTCAGTGAAGTGACATCTCCAATGAAAGCCTTTTGCACACCTGGACGTTGTTCATGATGGGGCATGTCAGGTTTCTTCAAAGTCATTGATGAGACGTGCCATCTCAGGTCCACTGACCATCCATCTCTGGAGAGCAGCTGGATTCTCAGTCAGCCCAACAGCTCCACCATCATCTTTTACCACAGCATTATTCTGTTCCTGTGCTTGATCAATAATAATTCTTGAGTAGGCATGAGTTGTCTTGTTCACTGTGAACTGTCCATATAAGAACTGAGCATGGACATCGGAGTGCAGCTTTGACACGGTCACCATGTGGACTGATATCCATCGTGGTTTCTTTAAGGCTGCTTACAGGGTCTAGCACCATCTGGTCAGCATTGTCAAAGTGCTGGAACACTGAGATCCCTGTCCCATTGAATGAACTCCCCGCAGTGGTAGCACTTGTTTGATGATTGATGTTATCCACAGCAGAAGTTGTAAACACGCCAATTTTCAAGTCTGGTGGACAAACTGTGTTCAATCGTTCATAACATCTACAAGTCTTGGTGCCAATATCAGTTGAAATCTCAAGAACTCGGTTATAGGACACTGACGGTCCTAGGTCAAAGAGTTTTTCAAACAGTTCATGCTTGCGTGTCTTGTTGTGAAGGAGGATCCCAAGATACACGCAAAGGAGGCTCCAGAGACTTGTTGTGGCGTATTGGTTGCATTTCCTTTGGATTGTGTCTTGTAGCGTTAAACAGTAGTAACCAACACATGCTGAGTAGTGCTTCATTCTCTGGTACAACCGACTGTTCCGTAAAACTCGCTCCATACAGAACCATGGCAACAAGAGTGAGTAAAGCATAAGGAACCACTTCAACTTGACAGCCTTTGGAAAATTTGCCATCAAACGATGTTGATGCATTGAACATTTCATTCCGCACGATTCTTGCTGCCTGAGAAAGTACAAATGCATTGTCATCAACATCAATGTCAATGGCCTTCCGCAAAGCTGTACCAACATCATCGTTGGATAGGCCTGCAACTCAGGAAAATTAGCCAGAATGCGATGTTTCAGCCCTGTAGACTGTATTGATGGAGTTTCCACACAAAGTTGTGAAAGTCTGTCACTGTACAGCTGAACTAAATTGGAGAGTTTAAATCCAGGTGATGTGTTCAGTGATTCTCTGTCAGTAAGTGCATCTTCATCAAATCAAAAGTTCTGCAAATGCTCTGGCATAAATGGCCTCTGTCTTTTTACCCTCACTGTTCTTGTTTTGTTCTGATGTTTTATGTCTGGCTGCTTTATTATGCCGAGCGATCAAACACTTAGGGTGGTACTTTGCCTTACTAGCCTCCAAACGATACTTTTGCTAAGATACGATCATCAAGTAGCTTTGTTGCACATCTTCGAAATCTCTCACTGATCATTTTGGTCATTGCTTCATGCAGTGGATCAGATGTACTAGACGGTTCCTCACAGAATAAACACACATTATCCATGGATATTTTGGCAGCTGCAATCTCCCAGGGATATTTAGCTGGTGCCAGCTACTTTGGATATTTAGCTGGTGCAATCTCACACAGATATATAGCAGGCGCAATCTCACGGGAGATATTAAGCAGGTGCAATCTCACAGGGATATTTAGCAGATGGTATCTCTCAGGGATATTAAGCAGGCGCCATCTCGCTGGGATATTTAACAGGTGGAATTTACCAGGGACATTTAGCAGATGTAATATCAAAGGGATATTTAACAGGTGCAATCTCACAGGGATATTTAGCGGGTGCAATCTCACAGGGATATGTAGCGGTTGCAATCTCACAGGGATGTTTAGCGGGTGCAATCTAACGGGGATGTTTAGCAGGAGCAATCTCACACGGATATGTAGCAGGCGCAATCTCACGGGAGATATTAAGCAGGTGCAATCTCACAGGGATATTTAGCAGATGGTATCTCTCAGGGATATTAAGCTGGCGCCATCTCGCTGGGATATTTAACAGGTGGAATTTACCAGGGACATTTAGCAGATGTAATCTCACAGGGATATTTAGAGGGTGCAATCTCACAGGGATATGTAGGAAGTTCAATCTCACAGGAATATTTAACAGGTGCAATCTCACAGGGATATTTAATAGGTGCAATCTCACAGGAATATTTAACAGGTGCAATCTCACAGGGATATTTAATAGGTGCAATCTCACAGGGACATGTAGCGGGTGCAATCTTACAGGGATGTTTAGCGGGTGCAATCTCACGGAGATGTTTAACACGCACCATCTCACAGGGATATTTAGCGGGTGCAATCTCACAGGGATATGTAGCGGGTGCAATCTCAAAGGGATGTTAAGCGGGTGCAATCTCAGGGATATGTAGCGGGTGCAATCTCACAGGGATATTTAGCGGGTGCAATCTCAAGGGGATATTTAGCGGGTGCAATCTCACAGGGATATTTAGCGGGTGCAATCTTACAGGGATGTTTAGCGGGTGCAATCTCACGGAGATGTTTAACACGCACCATCTCACAGGGATATTTAGCGGGTGCAATCTCACAGGGATATTTAGCGGGTGCAATCTCACAGGGATATTTAGCGGGTGCAATCTCACAGGGATGTTGAGCGGGTGCAATCTCACAGGGAAACGTAACAGGTGCAATCTTACAGGGATCTTTAGCAGGTGCAATCTCACAGGGATATTTAGCAGGTGCAATCTCACAGGGATGTTTAGCAGGTGCAATCTCACAGAGTTATTTAGCATGTGATATCCCTGAGGGATATGTAGCAGGCCCTATCTCCCGGGGTTATTTAGCAGTAGGAATCTACCAGGGATATTTAGCATTCGCCATCTCATATGTTGTATTTAGCACCTTACATCTACTAGGGATCTAACAGGGATATGTGGCAGGTGGAATCTTACTGGGACGATTAGTATGCGCCATCTCACAGGGATATGTAAGAAGTTCAATCTCACGGGGATGTTTAGCAGGTGCAATCTCACAGAGATATTTAACAGGTGCAATCTCACAGGGATATTTAGCAGGTGCAATGTCACAGGGATGTTTAGCAGGTGCAATCTCACAGGGATATTTAGCAGGCGAAAGCTCACAGGGACATGTAGCGGGTACAATCTTACAGGGATGTTTAGCGGGTGCAATCTCACGGAGATGTTTAACACGCACCATCTCACAGGGATATTTAGCGGGTGCAATCTCACAGGGATATGTAGCGGGTGCAATCTCACAGGGATGTTAAGCGGGTGCAATCTCAGGGATATGTAGCGGGTGCAATCTCACAGGGATATTTAGCGGGTGCAATCACAAGGGGATATTTAGCGGGTGCAATCTCACAGGGATATTTAGCGGGTGCAATCTCACAGGGATATTTAGCGGGTGCAATCTCACAGGGATATTTAGCGGGTGCAATCTCACAGGGATGTTGAGCGGGTGCAATCTCACAGGGAAACGTAACAGGTGCAATCTTACAGGGATCTTTAGCAGGTCAATCTCACAGGGATATTTAGCAGGTGCAATCTCACAGGGATGTTTAGCAGGTGCAATCTCACAGAGTTATTTAGCATGTGATATCCCTGAGGGATATGTAGCAGGCCCTATCTCCCGGGGTTATTTAGCAGTAGGAATCTACCAGGGATATTTAGCATTCGCCATCTCATATGTTGTATTTAGCACCTTACATCTACTAGGGATCTAACAGGGATATTTGGCAGGTGGAATCTTACTGGGACGATTAGTATGCGCCATCTCACAGGGATATGTAAGAAGTTCAATCTCACGGGGATGTTTAGCAGGTGCAATCTCACAGAGATATTTAACAGGTGCAATCTCACAGGGATATTTAGCAGGTGCAATGTCACAGGGATGTTTAGCAGGTGCAATCTCTCAGGGATATTTAGCAGGCGAAAGCTCACAGGGATATTTAGCAGGTGCAATCTCTCAGGTAAATTAAGCAGATGGAATCTCACTTGGATGATTAACATGCGCCATCTCACAGGGATATTTAACAGGTGCAATCTGACAGGGGTGTTGAACAGGTGCAATTTCGCAGGGATATTTAACAGGTGCAATCTACCAGGGATATTTAGTATGCACCATCTTACAGGGATAGTAAGCAGGTGTAATCTCACAGGGATATATATCACTTGCCATCTCACATGGATATTTAGCAGGTGCATTCTACCAGGCGCCATCTCATATGTTCTATTTAGCATCCTTCATCTACTAGGGTTATTTAGCAGGTGCAAACACACGGGGGATATTCAGCAGGTGCAATCTCACAGGGATGTTTATCAGGTGCAATCTCACAAGGATATTTAGCGATGACATCTCACAGGGATCTTTAGCAGGTGCAATCTACGACGGGTAGTTTGCACGCGCTATCTCACACATATATTTAGCATGTGCCATCTACCGGAAATATTTAGCAGGTGCCATCTACCAGGAATATTTAGCAAGTGCCATCTACCAGGGGTATGTAGCAGGTGCCATCTACCAGGGATATCTAGCAGGTGCCATCTACCAGGGATATTTAGCAAGTGCCATCTCACAGGGTTAGTTAGCAAGAACAGCCTCACAGGGATATATATCACTTGCTATCTCACATGGATATTAAGCAGGTGTCATCTGCCACGGATAATTAGCAGGTGCCATCTGCCAGGGATATTTAGCAAGTGCCATCTCACAGGGATATTTAACAAGAACAATCTCACAGGGATATATATCACTTGCAATCTCACAGGGTTATTTAGCGGGTGCCATCTACCACGGATAATTAGCATGCACCATCTCACAGGCATTTTTAGCATGTGCCATCTACCAGGGATATTTTGGCAGCAGCAATCTCACAGGGATATTTCGCATGCACCATCTCACCGGGATATTTAGCAGGTGCTATCTCCCGGGGATATTTAGCCATGCTCCATCTCACATTGGGTATTGAGCATCTTCCATCTACTAGGGATATTTAGCAGGTGCAATCCCCCGGGGGAATTTAGCAGGTGCAATCTCACAGGCATATTTTGCAAGTGCAATCTCACGGGGATATTCAGCAGGCGCTATCTCTCAGGAATATTTAGCAGGTGCAATCTCACAGGAATATTTAATGGGCTTCAGACATTGTACCCATGTCGGGATTCGAACCCGGGTCTTCGGGGTGACGAGCGAACGCTTTAACCACTAGGCTACCCGACCGCCCCTCAACACTCCAAGACGGTCAATATTGCAAGGAAAGTCAAGATCTCCAAGACGATCCAGATGGCAAGGAAAGTAAAGATTTTCAAGACGGTCAAGATGGTAAGGACAGTCAAGATCTACAAGACGATCCAGATGACAAGGAACGTCAAGATCTCCAAGACGGTTCAAGATGGCAAGGAAAGTCAACATCTTCATGACGGTCCAGATGGTATGGAAAGTCAAGATCTCCATGACGGTCAAGATGACAAGGAATGTCAAGATCTCCATGATGGTCCAGATTGCAAGGAAAGTCAAGATCTCCAAGACGATTCAGATGGCAAGGAACGTCAAGATCTCAAAGGCGGCCAAGATTGCAAGGAAAGTCAAGATCTCCATGAAGGTCAAGATTGCAAGGAAAGTCAAGATCTCCAAGACGGTCCAGATGGCAAGGAAAGTCAAGATCTCCCAGAGGATCCAGATGGCAAAGAAAGTCAAGATCTCCAAGACGATCCAGATGACAAGGAAAGTCAAGATCTCGCAGACGATCAAGATAGCAAGGAACGTCAATATCTCCAAGACGATCGAAATGGCAGGGAAAGTCAAGATCTCCAAGACGGTCCAGTTGGTATGGAACGTCAAGATCTCCAAGACGATCCAAATGGCAAGGAAAGTCAAGATTTCCATGACGATCCAGATGGCAAGGAAAGTCAAGATCTCCCAGAGGATCCAGAAAGCAAGGAACGTCAAGATCTCCAAGGCGGTCAAGATGGCAAGGAACGTCAACATCTCCAAGAATGTCAAGATGGCAAGGAAAGTCAAGATCTCCCAGAGGATCCAGATGGCAAAGAAAGTCAAGATCTCCAAGACGATCCAGATGACAAGGAAAGTCAAGATCTCGCAGACGATCAAGATAGCAAGGAACGTCAATATCTCCAAGACGATCGAAATGGCAGGGAAAGTGAAGATCTCCAAGACGGTCCGGTTGGTATGGAACGTCAAGATCTCCAAGACGATCCAAATGGCAAGGAAAGTCAAGATCTCCCAGAGGATCCAGAAAGCAAGGAACGTCAAGATCTCCAAGGCGGTCAAGATGGCAAGGAACGTCAACATCTCCAAGAATGTCAAGATGGCAAGGAAGTTCAAGATCTCCAAGACGGTCCAGATGGTATGGAAAGTCAAGATCTCCAAAACAGTCAAGATGGTGAGGAAAGTCAAGATCTCTAAGACGGTCAAAATGGCAAGGAAAGTCAAGATCTCCATGACGATCCAGATGGGAAGGAAAGTAAAGATTTTCAAGACGGTCAATATGGTAAGGAAAGTCAAGATCTCCAAGACGATCCAGATAACAAGGAACGTCAAGATCTCCAAGACGGTCAAGATGGCAAGGAAAGTCAAGATCTCCAAGACGGTCAAGATGGCAAGGAAAGTCAAGATCTCCTAGACGATCCAGATGACAAGTAAAGTCAAGATCTCCAAGACGGTCCAGATGGCAAGGAAAGTCAAGACTCCAAGACGATCCAGATGACAAGGAAAGTCAAGATCTCACAGACGATCAAGATAGCAAAGAATTCAATATCTCCAAGCCGATCGAAATGGCAAGGAAAGTCAAGATCTCCAAGACGATCCAGATGGCAAGGAAAGTCAAGATCTCCAATGCGATCCAGATAGCAAGGAACGTCAAGATCTCCAAGGCAGTCAAGATGGCAAGGAAAGTCAAGATCTCCAAGATGATTCAGATGGCAAGGAATGTCAAGATCTCCAAGAAGGTAAAGATGGCAAGGAACGTCACGATCTCCAAGACGCGCCAGATGGTAAGGAAAGTCAAGATCTCCAAGACGATCCAGATGGCAAAGTACGTGAAGATCTCCAAGACGGACCAGATGGCAAGGAAAGGCAAGACCTCCAAGACGATCCAGATGGCAAGGAACGTCAAGATCTCCAAGGCGGTCAAGATGGCAGAAAGTCAAGATCTCCAAGAAGGTCAAGATGGTAAGAAAGGTCAAGTTCTCCATGACGATCCAGATGGTAAGGAAAGTCAAGATCTCCAAGACGATCCAGATAGCAAGGAACGTCAAGATCTCCAAGGCAGTCAAGATGGCAAAGAAAGTCAAGATCTCCAAGACGATTCAGATGGCAAGGAATGCCAAGATCTCCAAGAAGGTAAAGATGGCAAGGAACGTCACGATCTCCAAGACGCTCCAGATGGTAAGGAAAGTCAAGATCTCCAAGACGGTCCAGATGGCAAGGAAAGTCAAGATCTCCAAGAGGATCCAGATGGCAAAGAACGTCAAGATCTCCAAGGCGGTCAAGATGGCAGAAAGTCAAGATCTCCAAGAAGGTCAAGATGGCAAGAAAGGTCAAGTTCTCCATGACGATCCAGATGGCAAGGAAAGTCAAGATCTCCAAGACGATCCAGATAGCAAGGAACGTCAAGATCTCCAAGGCAGTCAAGATGGCAAAGAAAGTCAAGATCTCCAAGACGATTCAGATGGCAAGGAATGTCAAGATCTCCAAGAAGGTAAAGATGGCAAGGAACGTCACGATCTCCAAGACGCTCCAGATGGTAAGGAAAGTCAAGATCTCCAAGACGGTCCAGATGGCAAGGAAAGTCAAGATCTCCAAGAGGATCCAGATGGAAAGGAACGTCAAGATCTCCAAGGCGGCCAAGATGGCAAGGAATGTCAAGATGTCCACGACGGTCAAGATGGCAAGGAAAGTCAAGACTCCAAGGCGGTCCAGATAGCAAGGAAAGCCAAGATCTCCAAGACGATCAAGATGGCAAGGAAAGTCAAGATTTTCAAGCGGTCCAGATGGTAAGGAAAGTCAAGATCTCCAAAACGATCCAGATGTGAAGGAAAGTAAAGAACTCCAAGACGGTCCAGTCGGCAAGGAAAGTCAAGATCTCCAAGACAATCCAGATGGCAAAAAACGTCAAGATCTCCAAGACGGTAAAGATGGCAAGGAACGTCAAGACTCCAAGACGGTCAAGGTGGTAAGGAATGTAAAGATCTCAAAGACGATCCAGATGGCAAGGAACGTCAAGATCTCCAAGACGGTCAAGATGGCAAGGAAAGTCAAGATCTCCAAGAAGGTCAAGATGTTCAGGAAGGCCAAGATCTCCAAAACGGTCCAGATGGTATGGAAAGTCAAGATCTCCAAGACGGTCAAGATGGCAAGGAAAGTCAAGATCTCGCAGACGATCAAGATAGCAAGGAACTTCAATATCTCCAAGCTGATCGAAATGGCAAGGAAAGTCAAGATCTCCATGACGATCCAGATGGCAAGGAAAGTCAAGATTTCCAAGACGGTCCAGATGGGAAGGAACGTTAAGATCTCCAAGACGGTCAAGATGGCAAGGAACGTCAAGACTCCAAGACGGTCCAGATGGTAAGGAATGTAAAGATCTCAAAGACGATCCAGATGGCAAGGAAAGTCAAGATCTCCAAGGCGGTCAAGATGGCAAGAGTCAAGATCTCCAAGAAGGTCAAGATGTTAAGGAAGGTCAAGATCTCCATGACGGTCCAGATGGGAAGGAACGTCAAGATCTCCAAGACGGTCAAGATGGCAAGGAACTTCAAGATCTCCAAGACAGTCAAGATGGTAAGGAAAGTCAAGATCTCAAAGACGATCCAGATGGGAAGGAACGTCAAGACTCCAAGACGGTCCAGATGGTAAGGAAAGTGAAGATCTCCAAGACGATCCAGATGGCAAGGAACGTCAAGATCTCCAAGACGGTCCAGATGACAAGGAATGTAAAGATCTCCAAGACGGTCCAGATGGTATGGAAAGTCAAGATCTCCAAGACGGTCCAGAACACAAGGAAAGTCAAGATCTCCATAACGGTCCAGAATGCAAGGAAAGGGAAGATCTCCAAGACGATCAAGATGGCAAGGAAAGTCAAGATCTCCAAGACAATCCAGATGGCAAAGAACGTCAAGATCTCCAAGACGGTAAAGATGGCAAGGAACGTCAAGACTCCAAGACGGTCCAGATGGTAAGGAATGTAAAGATCTCAAAGACGATCCAGATGGCAAGGAACGTCAAGATCTCCAAGAAGGTCAAGATGTTAAGGAAGGTCAAGATCTCCATGACGGTCCAGATGGGAAGGAACGTCAAGATCTCCAAGACGGTCAAGATGGCAAGGAACTTCAAGATCTCCAAGACAGTCAAGATGGTAAGGAAAGTCAAGATCTCAAAGACGATCCAGATGGTAAGGAAAATCAAGATCTCCAAGAGGATCCAGATGTGAAGGAAAGTAAAGAACTCCAAGACGGTCCAGTCGGCAAGGAAAGTCAAGATCTCCAAGACAATCCAGTTGGCAAAGAACGTCAAGATCTCCAAGACGGTAAAGATGGCAAGGAACATCAAGATTCCAAGACGGTCAAGATGGTAAGGAATGTAAAGATCTCAAAGACGATCCAGATGGAAAGGAACGTCAAGATCTCCAAGGCGGTCAAGATGGCAAGGAAAGTCAAGATCTCCAAGAAGGTCAAGATGTTCTGGAAGGCCAAGATCTCCAAAACGGTCCAGATGGTATGGAAAGTCAAGATCTCCAAGACGGTCAAGATGGCAAGGAAAGTCAAGATCTCCAAGACGATCCACATGGCAAGGAAAGTCAAGATATCCAAGGCGGTCAAGATGGCAAGGAATCTCAAGATCTCCATGACGGTCAAGATGGTAAGGAAAGTCAAGATCTCCAAGACGATCCAGATGGCAAGGAAAGTCAAGATATCCAAGGCGGTCAAGATGGCAAGGAATGTCTAGATCTCGCAGACGATCAAGATAGCAAGGAACTTCAATATCTCCAAGCCGATCGAAATGGCAAGGAAAGTCAAGATCTCCATGACGATCCAGATGGCAAGGAACGTCAAGATCTCCAAGACGGTCAAGATGGTAAGGAACTTCAAGATCTCCAAGACAATTCAGATGTGAAGGAAAGTAAAGAACTTCAAGACGGTCCAGTCGGCAAGGAATGTCAAGATCTCCAAGAAAATCCAGATGACAAGGAACGTCAAGATCTCCAAGACGGTAAAGATAGCAAGGAAAGTCAAGATCTCCAAGACGGTCCAGATGGTATGGAAAGTCAAGATCTCCAAGACGGTCCAGATCACAAGGAAAGTCAAGATCTCCATGACGGTGCAGATTGCAAGGAAAGTGAAGATCTCCAAGACGATCCAGATGGCAAGGAAAGTCAAGATCTCCGAGACGATCCATATGGCAAGGAAAGTGAGGATCTCCAAGACGGTCCAGATGGCAAGGAAAATCAAGATCTCCAAGACGATCCAGATGGCAAGGAAAGTCAAGATATCCAAGGCGGTCAAGATGGCAAGGAATGTCAAGATCTCGATGACGGTCAAGATGGCAAGGAAAGTCAAGATCTCCAAGACGATCCAGATGGCAAGGAACGTCAAGATCTCCAAGACAATCCAGATGGCAAAGAACGTCAAGATCTCCAAGACGGTAAAGATGGCAAGGAACGTCAAGATTCCAAGACGGTCAAGATGGTAAGGAATGTAAAGATCTCAAAGACGATCCAGATGGCAAGGAACGTCAAACTCTCCAAAACGGTCAAGATGGCAAGGAAAGTCAAGATCTCCAAGACGATCCAGATGGCAAGGAACGTCAAGATCTCCAAGGCGGTCAAGATGGTAAGGAAAGTCAAGATCTCCAAGATGTTCCAGTTGGCAAGGAAAGTCAAAATCTCCAAGACAATCCGGATGGTAAGGAACGTCAAGATCTCCAAGACGGTCAAGATGGCAAGGAAAGTCAAGATCTCCAAGACGGTCCAGATGGCAAGGAAAGTCAAGATTTCCAAGACGATCCAGATGGCAAGGAAAGTGAAGATCTCCAAGACGATCCAGATGGCAAGGAAAGTCAAGATCTCCAAGACGATCCGGATGGCAAGGAACGTCAAGATCTCCAAGACGATCCGGATGGCAAGGAACGTCAAGATCTCCAAGACGGTCAAGATGGCAAGGAAAGTCAAGATCTCCAAGATGGTCCAGATGGCAAGGAAAGTCAAGATCTCCAAGACGTTCCAGTTGGCAAGGAAAGTGAAAATCTCAAAGACGATCCAGATGGCAAGGAAAGTCAAGATCTCCAAGACGGTCAAGATGGCAAGAAAGTCAAGATCTCCATGACGGTACAGGTGGCAAGGAAAGTCAAGATCTCCAAGACGACCCAGATGGGAAGGAACGTCAAGATCTCCAAGACAGTCAAGATGGTAAGGAAAGTCAAGATCTACAAGACGGTCAAGATGGCAAGGAAAGTCAAGATCTCCAAGACGATCCAGATGTGAAGGAACGTCAAGATCTGCAAGACAATCATGATGGTAAGGAAAGTTAAGATCTCCAAGGTGGTCAAGATGGCAAGGAAAGTCAAGATCTCCAAGACGATCCAGATGGCAAGGAACGTCAAGATCTCCAAGACAATCCAGATGGCAAAGAACGTCAAGATCTCCAAGACGGTAAAGATGGCAAGGAACGTCAAGATTCCAAGACGGTCAAGATGGTAAGGAATGTAAAGATCTCAAAGACGATCCAGATGGCAAGGAACGTCAAACTCTCCAAAACGGTCAAGATGGCAAGGAAAGTCAAGATCTCCAAGACGATCCAGATGGCAAGGAACGTCAAGATCTCCAAGGCGGTCAAGATGGTAAGGAAAGTCAAGATCTCCAAGATGTTCCAGTTGGCAAGGAAAGTCAAAATCTCCAAGACAATCCGGATGGTAAGGAACGTCAAGATCTCCAAGACGGTCAAGATGGCAAGGAAAGTCAAGATCTCCAAGACGGTCCAGGTGGCAAGGAAAGTCAAGATCTCCGAGACGATCCAGTTGGCAAGGAAAATCAAAATGTCCAAGACGATCCAGATGGCAAGGAACGTCAAGATCTCCAAGACGGTCAAGATGGCAAGAAAGTCAAGATCTCCATGACGGTACAGGTGGCAAGGAAAGTCAAGATCTCCAAGACGACCCAGATGGGAAGGAACGTCAAGATCTCCAAGACAGTCAAGATGGTAAGGAAAGTCAAGATCTCCAAGACGGTCAAGATGGCAAGAAAGTCAAGATCTCCATGACGGTACAGGTGGCAAGGAAAGTCAAGATCTCAAAGACGATCCAGATGGCTAGGAAAGTCAAGATCTCCAAGAAGGTCCAGATGGCAAGGAAAGTCAAGATCTCCATGACGGTCCAGGTGGCAAGGAAAGTCAAGATCTCCATGGCGGTCCAGATGGCAAGACACTTTAAGACCCAAAGACGGTCCAGATCGCAAGGAAAGTTAAGACTCAAAGACGGTCCAGATTGCAAGGCAAGTTAAGACTCCAAGACGGTCAAGACGGTTGAGAGTGCTAAGGAGATCAATCTTGAGTCTAACGGTGCAATGCCCGGATCTGCCTTTAATACTTGATGCGTTGAACACAACATCAAACGTCAGGTCAGGTTTCCCTCGTAATACCATACGTGTTGAGAATACAACTAACCTGATACTGTGGCATTTGCGGCCAAATTATGTCGTACCTACAAATGAACAAGAGTTACGTCCCTTGAAGAACTGTCCACATTTAAACTGTCGGGAAACATCGGACGTGAAACTGATATCTCGAGCAGATGCAGTTGTATTTGATGTTTATTTTAAAATCGGACCTGACAATAAACCGGCCAGATACCCAGAACAGACATTAGGTGGGGTTTCAGGGAAGAGGTAGTGTTGTAAGAAGGGGCAGGGTTATATGGGTGGGGTAGTGTTGTAAGAAGGGGTGGGGTAGTGTTGTAACAAGGGGCAGGGTTATATGGGTGTGGTAGTGTTGTAAGAAGGGGTGGGGTAGTGTTGTAAGAAGGGGCAGGGTTATATGGGTGGGGTAGTGTTGTAAGAAGGGGTGGGGTAGTGTTGAAAGAAGGGGCAGGGTTATATGGGTGAGGTAGTGTTGTAAGAAGGGGTGGGGTAGTGTTGTAAGAAGGGGTGGGGTAGTGTTGAAAGAAGGGGCAGGGTTATATGGGTGGGGTAGTGTTGTAAGAAGGGGTGGGGTAGTGTTGTAAGATGGGGTGGGGCTATAGGGACGGGGTTGAGTTGTAAGAAGGACCGGGGTTTCACGGACGGGGTAGTGTTGTTAGAAGGGGTAGGGTTATATGGGTGGGGTAGTGTTGTAAGAAGGGGTGGGGTAGTGTTGAAAGAAGGGGCAGGGTTATATGGGTGAGGTAGTGTTGTAAGAAGGGGTGGGGTAGTGTTGTAAGAAGGG
This sequence comes from Haliotis rufescens, assembly GCF_023055435.1. Taxonomy (NCBI): domain Eukaryota; kingdom Metazoa; phylum Mollusca; class Gastropoda; order Lepetellida; family Haliotidae; genus Haliotis; species Haliotis rufescens. Next base: position 98,595 of record NW_025963800.1, read on the forward strand.
GTGGGGTAGTGTTGAAAGAAGGGGCAGGGTTATATGGGTGGGGTAGTGTTGTAAGAAGGGGTGGGGTAGTGTTGTAAGATGGGGTGGGGCTATAGGGACGGGGTTGAGTTGTAAGAAGGACCGGGGTTACACGGAAGGGGTAGTGTTGTTAGAAGGGGTAAGGTTATGGGGATGGGATAGTACTGTAAAAAGGAGTGGGGACATAGGGTTGGAGTAATGTTGTAAGAAGGACCGTGGTTTCACGGATGGGGTAGTGTTGTTAGAAGGGGTAGGGTTATGGGGATGGGATAGTGTTGTAAAAAGGAGTGGGGACATAGGGTTGGGGTAATGTTGTAAGAAGGACCGGGGTTACATGGAAGGGGGTGTGTTGTAAGTATTGGAGAAAACACTTTCACTGGGCTACAGATATGGTTGCGAGTTTGATCCTCGGGAATATAAAGGGGTGAGATCACATATTGAAGGGGTGGTGTTGTAAGAAAGGGTGAGTTGACAGGGAAGGGGTGGTGTTGTAAAAAGGGGTGAGATCCCATATTGAAGGGGTGGTGTTGTAAGAAGGGGTGAGTTGACAGGAAATGGGTGGTGTTGCTAGAAGGGGTGAGATCACATATTGAAGGGGGTGTTGTTAGAAGGGGTTAGTTGACAGAGACGGGGTGAGTTGACAAGGAAGGGGTGGTGTTGTAAGAAGGGGTGAGTTGACAAGGAAGGGGTGGTGTTGTTAGAAGGGGTGAGTTGACAGAGAAGGGGTGAGTTGACAAGGAAGGGGTGGTGTTGTAAGAAGGGGTGAGTTGACAAGGAAGGGGTGGTGTTGTTAGAAGGGGTGAGTTGACAAGGAAGGGGTGGTGTTGTTAGAAGGGGTGAGTTGACAGAGAAGGGGTGGTGTTGTTAGAAGGGGTGAGTTGACAAGGAAGGGGTGGTGTTGTAAGAAGGGGTGAGTTGACAGGGAAGGGGTGTTGTGATATGTATGTGTGTGTGTGTGTGTGTGTGTGTGTGTGTGTGTGTGTGTGTGTGTGTGTGTGTGTGTGTGTGTGTGTGTGAGTTGACAGGGAAGGGGTGTTGTGATATGTGTGTGTGTGTGTGTGTGTGTGTGTGTGTGTGTGTGTGTGTGTGTGTGTCTTTTGGGTGTCGACCTTTCCACACGATTGTGCCAAATGTCTTTCATACAGGGTTCGTTGGGATACAATGAAATAATACTATTGCTGTGTATACTGCTATCATAATGATACTAAATTAGTGACATGCTTATAGATTCTAATTCAGGTTCTTAAAGTTACATTGAAACATTAAAAACATAAATCTTGGTTGTGTAAGATAGGTTTATTGACAAAGCAATGCCTCTACACTTTTTAACATTCTTTTATGTGGATGACGTAGCTTGGGATATCAGCTCAACCTGAAAACAAGAGAGAAATTTACATTACAAGTGATTCTCTATATTCTTCCAGGCTCACAAAAAAAGCTCATGATTAACAAACGAGCAAGCAGGCATGAGCTAGCCTCTTGTATGATCCATTGCATAGAGGGTAAAGAGACTGTTGAGGAATGGTCATTTGATGTCATCTTAAACAAAATAGGATAGTTTTGACAATATCACGAAGCTCAAAGATCGCTGGAATATTGCAAAATGCAGTTTACAGCTAAATTCACGCACTGTTTAATGCAAGTCATGTAATAAGGAAATAACTATCTTGGATCAGACAAAAATAAACATTAATTAACATACCGTCGTCGAACTCCGCTTATGCACAGCTGTAACATGAAAATAAACATCAGAATTACAATTTGAGCCTTATGAAAAACATCTCTGACATATCGAATTTTAAGGCTTAGATTACATTTCAGTTTTGTTTGAGTAAACTTATTCAATAAATACTATTGGACCGGTTGGACCTACAATCACAATCACAGTTCAATGATTCTAATGCAATTTATCAAAAATATTTTTTTTAAATGCAATTAACATTGGAAGAAATGTTATAATGTCTAATTCTATGTTCTATTGAGAGGTAATTAATTGGTCGTTGCCATTGCTGGTTGTTTTATTAAGGAAATGCTTCAGTTACAAATTCCTACCAGAATGTTGGATCCACCCCCAAAGATGGGCAAGCAGATGGTGACGAGCTGTATGCTAACGTCCCTTCCGAAGTAAATGAAGTAGTGTTGTAGATTGCAATGTTTCTGAAAGAAGAAGTTTGCAAATAGTCATCTTAAATGTAAGAGTACGCAGATTAACATCTCTCTTCAATCAGATGGACTCTTCAAATGAAACTGGATCCTGACTTGATGAAAAACTCGTCGTGTGTATAATTTCTATATCATCATAAGATGCAGCCCTCAAATGGTCGGTCCTGATAACCAAATCGTAAGTCTTAAGACAAAAGGGTGAGTGAGTGAGTGAGTGAGTTGGGTTTAACGCCGCTTTTAACAGTATTCCAGTTATATCACGGCGTGTCAGCTTAATGAGGGAGGAAAGCCCGAAGTGATGCAGGTCTCAGACGTTTACCACTTTGATGAAACCCACGGGCACGGGTATGGTACTGACAAACCTAGAAACATAATCGGGGCGAACCGGGATTCGAACCCACAATCATAGGTTTCTGGCGTGCCCAAGGGACGCAACTCTGCACAGCGAATCGCGGGGCCTTAGACGACTGGGCCACCCGTGCCCCCTTAAGACAAAAGAATACAAGTGTTTCCGATCCATCTTAGAGGAGATGGACAGTAATACCTTGTTGTCACACACAATTGTTTGTGTTTACGTCAGACCCAAATGGGATCTCCACAATGCCATCTGACATGGAAAGGAGTGTGTGGGATACCAGATGACAAGCATTTACCTTATCAAACAAGCAATATAGAACAAACTGAAAAATGATTAAAAGCTACATGTTCTGACTGAAAACAAAGCTCAGTGCTAGAATTGTTTTACAAAAACTGAGGATTGATGTAAAAGTATGTTCATAATGTTTCACTTATTGTGAGAAAGATTTACACGCCGACCGGATTGTATGTTCCAGACTCGATTATTTACAGACCGCCGCCATGTAGCTTGAACATTGCTGGGTGCGGCGTCAAACAACAAGCAAACAAACAAACAAACAAACTTCACCCTGATATGACTCCAGGGGAGATGCATGCAAAAGCGGTTACTTAAATACGTATGATGACAATGTATTGGCTCGGTCAACATCTAAGATAACATTTTAGAAGTAAGGATGCTCGTTTCATCTAACTGCATTATCGCATATCAAGTCCTATCATATCAATAATATTTACTCACGCATCGTTTTGGTTGACAACGTAGAGCAGGGAGTTACAGGGGTTGACTCCGATGGAACCACATTGGTTGCTTAAACTCGGCTGCCTTATCTGCCTGAAGGAAAAGGTGGCGGGGAAGACAACATACACGGAACCCGTTGCCTCCTCACAAAACGCAAAACGACCTGTATGAGAGAAATAGAGACTGGATGTATGAAACTGTTAGGCTTGGAGAGCTGAGGACCTCTCTACCTCTCTACCTCTCTACCCGTGACGACGTAAATTAGGAATCAGGCGGTCGCAATGCTGTGATTTAAATGATTATGTGTATTGTAGTGTTATATGTCAACCCTTGATTTATGGGATAACTTCGACATTGAATATTTTCACTCATTCAACCACAAGTGTAATGGGGCATAACGTATTTACAAACAGGATAATCTTGTCCACATCAAACGTGCAGGTCACATGTTGTGCATTAATGTTCAATTAATTTACACAAGACCTCAATATCAACGAGTAATGAGTCATTACTTGCCGTGTGACAATGAAGCCATACATAGAAGGTCTGATTTGACAAGAGTTGAAAGGAACTCGTTCAAGTAATGTCCTGTGTTGAATCGTCTTTATTCGAAACTTTCCATCTGTGTCACCTCTAATTCGAACCATTATGTTCGAGTCACAACCTTGTTCCAAACATTCAATACATCAAATGATTCCCCCTCTAAACATATGAATAACATATGAATAACATATGAATAACATATGCATAACATATGAATAACATATGAATAACATATGCATAACATATGCATAACATATGAATAACATATGCATAACATATGAATAACATATGAATAACATATGCATAACATATGAATAACATATGAATAACATGAATAACATATGAATAACATATGCATAATATATGAAAAACATATGCATAACATATGAAAAACATACGAATAATGATTGCTTTGCGTTTAAAGTATAAGGATGGTTTGCGTTCTGTAGACTAGGGTCATTTGTATCCTGTCTGTATGCAAACACAGCCCAAAGTTCCAACGGTATTAACTATCGGATTAGTTGGAGCATCAAAATTATGTAAGCAATTTAGGCCAAATGTCCAATTTCAATAATCATAACAGTTCGCTGCTTACAGCATTGTACAATTCCGTTTGTAAAGCATGTCTTTTCTGAGAATAACTATCAAATGGTGACGATGGCGACCGTATCCTGTTCCACCAGTGGCATCCGTCACTAACAAATGCAAAGTAAGTCAAGTCACGGCGACCAGTAACACAAGAGTGATACAGCAACTAGATGTTATTTATATGAATATAAAGGCATTATACCTACCAACATCGAGTACTACAAAAGACGCAATTTGCACTACAAAAAAGACTTCTATCACCGGAGGACCTGCAGCAGACAGTGCCAAGATATTCAAACCGAGGCTCATGTACACAACACTGCAACCAAAAAAGTATTGCATTTCAATTGTCTTGGTGAATTTGAAGACACAAACCTTCATCTGCAGTTCAAAATACTTAAAGCGGTCATCGGCTAAAGATAGATAAATACATACAGAATATAATAATTCAAAGCATATATCCAAGACATTTTCGTGAGGGGGGTGGCGGGGGTTGAGGGCGGGCACAAAATGTCTGTAAATGTAAGTAATGTTGATAGTAACTCTTAGTCAGCACTTTGTTACTACATCAGTGACATTGTGTATTCTGTGTATGGCATATCTATTTGTGTTGTACATACTACCGTGGCATTTTGGACAGGGTAACTATCAAGGAGTGCTACACAGTTTGAAATAGTCTGTATGTGTCTGTCTGTCTGGACTGACACTACCACCGAATGAGAAAGTAATAATACACTTAGAGAGCGCATTTACATTTGAAATGGATATAATGTTGTCTTGCTCTAACTTAAATGTACCAGATTGTTTGAATAGAAAATTTAAGATAAGTCTATTGAATAAAAATTGAAAAATATGTCTGGCAAATGCAAAATATCTGGGTTGAACATTATATAAACCATACCTGACAGTGGTTATTATCGGTCACAGACATTACGCAATCTCTCCCGATGACGTATTCTATGTATGTGATTAACATCTTGGCATAGCTGTATACAGTAAATACATCCCGGGATATCCGTCATAACTGCGTGCATTTAAAAACAATATGGACGTTTACGACCTTGTTTTGGAGTGCACATACCCGTTAAAGATCTGAATCTGTCCGGTCGGGCCAGTAATGTCGATAACCTTGTTGATATCTGTAGTGGTCCTATTGAAGGAATAGATGCCATTCCGAGACGCATCACCGTTGAACGAAATGGCTACATAGTCTTGGTCTGTGGCAGGATTGTACGCAATCCCAGTACCTACTGGCCCAGCTGTTAGTAGAGCATCTAGTAACAAATAAATGACAAACTGTAACTGGGAAATAGTTGTGGCAGTCACAAGTTCACTAGTGTCAAAGCAATCTTCCCACCAACAAGCTAAATGGTCGTTCCCTGATAGCATATTACTATGTTGAAAACGGCCAACCCCAACATGATAAATGGTCGTTCCCTGACAGTATACTGCTATGTTGAACACGGCCCACCCCAACATGATAAATGGTCGTTCCCTGACAGTTGATTTTTAACATTAGTATACAATGCATGACTGAACAGGACATTTTCACAACACACCCTTTGACATGAGAGGTCAAAACGTGGGAACGAGGTTGTCATACACATACCAGTAGTATCGCCTAATACGGTTTCCGATCCATCTTGTGCGCGACATCGAACTTGAAACGGGTTGTTTTTAAGGTAGTCAAACCCATAAGTAGCACCGTCGGGGAAAACAGACAATCTAGTTACATTCTCGCCTAATGTGAAGTCGTTTTGGATGACACCATTGGGGTCTACCACAGCAACATCAGGTTCATCACACGAAGCCACGAACACCGCACCGGTACCTTCAAGTATATAGCAGCCATATAGTTTTAGTGTATATTTTGCAGTTACATATTATTCTGAAATTTGCTAAACATTCACAGATAAAGATTGCAAGAAGTTACCTTAGTTGACAAATGAGAAATTATCTCGTGAGTCGACTTTTTCATCAGATCTTGGTACTTATTTTAGACGCCAGTCTCATACCATCAATGTATAGAAAGGCAAGCTTGAATAAGCCACACAATAACTATAACAAAGTTCTTATACGTTCTAAAACTTTGAGGGTTTTTTTTCATGTAAATGAACTTGACATGAAAATAATTCTAAAACTACAAAAAGATTGTTTCAAGTAAATGCAGGATTGTTCAGAATAATATTAAATTTGTTTGTTTTTTTAAACTAATATTAGAGTCAGTTGTAACCCAAGTAACACAAGGCCAAGGCCAACAAACATTTTGAGGTGTAAATTAGAAATGTTACGCTCAATACTCGTCTAAATTGCAGCACATAAAGAATAGTTGGTATACATAGCTATATAAAGTTAATATACATTTAAAATAGTTGATATATATATAATTAGTTGTCTGACATATCTTGTCAATTCGTTCTGTTTGTGAACAGGAATCCAAACACCACTAGATCTGCTATCATTTACTGGGACAGCGTGTGTCTCAAGGCAGCCTGGGTACTAGTGGGAATCAGTGCCAGGTTAATATAGAATTAGTTGAAGTGAATAAGCAAGCGCCCGCCTGGCTTAAGTTGTCTTCATCAAGATAAATAATAACTGTTTCGTTAAGGGATGCAGAATCTGAATCAATCGATGCCAATCTAGGCTCCGTAAATAGGTGTTCGTCAAATCAACAATGATATGAAGGTCAAGAGAACAATCTCGATCATTTGTCGAAACAGATTTCATTAAAAGGAAAACAAGTTGTGGTAAAAACTATATGAGTCAGTGATTTATCATTCGAAAATACTTGTAGCTTAAAGACCTACGCTCAGGGCAGTCTACTGGGGCGTCGGCTGTGACATTGGCGACATCCGCCATGAGGTCTTGTAAAGCGGTTTGGAAGCTTGTGACACGTGTTTCGAAGCAGTCGCTGGAGGCATCTGCAACAAGAATTATATTTTTTTATATACTACTTCAAACTCGGTTAATGATTAGACCTGGTCAAAAATTGGTGCCTAGCGTTTTACCGATTACATCCACGTTAATTTGATGCATCCCGGTTCTTAAACGTGCCAACCATGCTGCTAGTACTTGTAAACAATAAGAAATTAACAAAGTAAAAAAGTAACAAGGGCACACATAAGCCACAAGTGATCTGGAAAGACGAAATCCCGTTATTCTTCTTTAATGTACAGAGCTTTTTTCAAGTAAAAGAAAGAGATCGTCCCATTTAAAGAGTTTTTTAAAATTGTTTTTATATGCATCACTGTTACATTTTTTCCCATTACATCATCGTAAATTAGTTTACTTTATAACACACAGGATACTTTACTCACAAAGACTTGGCATTGTCTTTTAGGGGGCACGGGTGGCCCAGTCGTCTAAGGCGCCGCGATTCGCTGTGCAGAGTTGCGTCCCTTGGGCACGCCAGGAACCTATGATTGTGGGTTCGAATCCCGGTTCTCCCAAATTATGTGTTCACCGAAGTGGTAAACGTCTTAGACCTGCATCACTTCGGGCTTTCCTCCCACATTAAGCTGACACGCCGTGATATAACTGGATTACTGTTAAAAGCGGCGTTAAACCCAACTCACTCACTCACTCATTGTCTTTTACTTCCCCACGAATAGCTGGAATATTGCTGATGCGGCGTTCCGCAATACTCACTCCCTTATGTGTATCTTGATTAAAGTATATCAGTCAACTAATTGTTAAATACTTTGAATATACATATGTTGGTACATATATGTACCAAGTATGTGCTAAAGTTAGACATAATCTACTGAAACATAATGGAGGTATAACTTCCAGGGGTAGTAGTCAGGGGGTTACATGTAAGATCCATCTGAAAGGGCGGTCAGGGGGTTACATGTAACGTCCATCTGAAAGGGCGGTCAGGGGGTTACATGGAAGATCCATCTGAAAGGGCGGTCAGGGGGTTACATGTAACGTCCATCTGAAAGGGCGGTCAGGGGGTTACATGTAAGATCCATCTGAAAGGGCGGTCAGGGGGTTGCATGTAAGATCCATCTGAAAGGGCGGTCAGGGGGTTACATGTAAGGTCCATCTGAAAGGGCGGTCAGGGGGTTGGATGTCAGATCCATCTGAAAGGGCGGTCAGGGGGTTACATGTTACGTCCATCTGAGAAAGGGCGGTCAGGGGGTTGCATGTAAGATCCATCTGAAAGGGCGGTCAGGGGGTTACATGTAAGATCCATCTGAGAAAGGGCGGTCAGGGGGTTGCATGTAAGATCCATCTGAAAGGGCGGTCAGGGGGTTACATGTTACGTCCATCTGAGAAAGGGCGGTCAGGGGGTTGCATGTAAGATCCATCTGAAAGGGCGGTCAGGGGGTTACATGTAAGGTCCATCTGAAAGGGCGGTCAGGGGGTTGGATGTCAGATCCATCTGAAAGGGCGGTCAGGGGGTTGCATGTAAGATCCATCTGAAAGGGCGGTCAGGGGGTTACATGTAAGGTCCATCTGAAAGGGCGGTCAGGGGGTTGGATGTCAGATCCATCTGAAAGGGCGGTTAGGGGGTTGCATGTAAGATCCATCTGAAAGGGCGGTCAGGGGGTTACATGTAACGTCCATCTGAAAGGGCGGTCAGGGGGTTACATGTAAGATCCATCTGAAAGGGCGGTCAGGGGGTTACATGTAAGGTCCATCTGAGAAAGGGCGGTCAGGGGGTTACATGTTAGATCCATCTGAGAAAGGGCGGTCAGGGGGTTTCATGTAAGGTCCATCTGAGAAAGGGCGGTCAGGGGGTTACATGTAAGATCCATCTGAAAGGGCGGTCAGGGGGTTGCATGTAAGATCCATCTGAAAGGGCGGTCAGGGGGTTACATGTTACGTCCATCTGAGAAAGGGCGGTCAGGGGGTTGCATGTAAGATCCATCTGAAAGGGCGGTCAGGGGGTTGCATGTAAGATCCATCTGAAAGGGCGGTCAGGAGGTTACATGTAAGATCCATCTGAAAGGGCGGTCAGGGGGTTACATGTAAGTATAACCAGGGTATTTTGGAAAAAGGGGTTTTTAATATTTACTTAAAATATAGTTTACTAAATTAAGCTTTTGGGTAAAATATGGATGCATATGAGAGAAGTGACCGTACAGGGTGAGGGCATAACCCCTAGGGCAAGTGATGATTGGTTTTGCTTCTCTTAAGTGATAGAGTTTACCTTTCATTAGTACAATGAATTAGTAGAATTGGTCTTGCAATAAAAATGTCAGACGGGAGATAAATGGATGGAACAAAATTGTTAGTCTTGTGGTGGTCAAATAGTTCTGAGTATTACTGCTGGATTAGAATGTCAAAATAACATGATTAAGTATCTATTCGGTGCCTTCCAGTCTGACAGAGTATTTGATGGTATTTGATTATATGAGTATGTCCGAGTTGACCAATGACCCTAGGGAAGTAATCAAGGTGGTCAGTCGAGAAGAGTATTTGATGGTAAAACTAATTATAATGGAAATTGGGGTTCATTAGAGGAATGACTATTATGACTCATTTTTCATGATGTCAAATATGATTTTGGTGGGAGGAGCTAAAAGGATCACCGATAGTATTTTGGGAGTTGTCCGAGAGTGGTGCGGGGAGTCGGGAGCATACAGCTGAACAGAAAGGTTCACTGTGGTTTTGGGATCCCGAGTCAGAAAAGAAGTAGAGTTAACATTCATCAGAAAAAACATCAGGCTCTTCAACCATCATCTAGGTATGTGTTGTATTTATATCAGGCAACAACAAGAACTAATCTGAGGACCATGTGTACATATTTATGATTAATTCTATCATAAATAAAAAGAGGCTGGAGCAAACCATCTGACTTGTGATTTTCAAGAGAGCTACATCATCCCTAGAACCAAGGAGTAGTTGATAATACCAAGTGACCATAGGTAGAAGGGTAAAGTACCCGGAACCTAAGGTTACATATGGCGGAGTTGCTCTAAGATCACCGTACCATGCTCATCGCAAGTTTGAACGGTTTGCATCTACAGCGGAGTTGATGGACACTTGATGGTTGTTAGCCTGACACGAGCCGATGCTATTTGCCATTCACAGTAGGTGATGTCCTGTAAAGCGTGAATTGATTGTGAGGGATGTGTTTTGCCCTTGTATTGGTGAACTATGCTCACCAGCGTGACTATGGTTCACTGTCTGAAAGCCGTGGGTTGGTCAGTTTCCCATGAAGAGACTGTGTTATTGATTTCTTTGGTAGTACGGCTACTACCATAACAGTGATATTGATTTTCTAGTGTGGGACAGTCACACTGAAGGAGGACCCTTGCTGCACACTGGTGTGCATAGGAACTTTCTGCAGTATTATAAGACTGTTATTATCTCTCATCACCAAAAATGAGCACGAGAAGTCTTGAAATTATGATGTTGAATTTGGACATATTGTCAGGGAAGAACCAAAGTGACTCAAAATGTTTCATGACAATGAAAATTGTTCTGCCTCTGATATTACAGAGACAAATGACAGTTTATTTTCAGAAGGCCTTGGAAATAAGGACAAATTAGACAAGAGTTTTGCTGCTTTAGCAAGGGCTTTTTCCCTAAGTCAGTTTTCTCTTGAGAAATTCAATGGAAGTGATCCAGAAATTGCAAGTTCATGGTTAAGCAGATATGAGAAATTTAATTCTTTACATAATTATTCAGAAGAATGGACAAAGACAGCATTTGGTTTATGGTTAGACAAAAATGCTTTAAAGTGGCATGAAGCTCAGGACTTTAGTGACAATTCCTGGAATGAGGTGAAGACAGCTTTCCTTGCAAGGTACAAACTAAATTCAGCAAAAAGATATGAAAGACTAGACAAGCTTTATAATAGGAAACAGAAACAGTCTGAGGATTTTGAGGACTTTCTTTAAGAATTGCAATATGAGGCAAAACGTCTTGATAGACTGGACGACAACTGTCTCATGGATGCCGTCATTAGGAATTCTCAACCTCACATTAAACAGTTCATTTTGACAAGATTGCATGAGACCAAGGATCAAGTCCTGGAAAGTGCGAGAATAGCAGATGCTGCATTTGGACTGGCCACATCAGAGAATAACAGACTTGTGTCTGTTATAGAGGAGCTCGTTGGACAAGTATCCTTATTGACCAGTGCAGAAAATACTCAAACAGGAGGGAACTTTTCATATGAGCATCAGGATAACTCTATGTACAGAAAGCAGTACATTAAATCTGCAATTGAGTGTACTGATGACCAACAACCAGTGAAGAACGTGACACAAACATTCCGTCAATATCACAGAATTGGTTGTACATCAACACATGTTGATATCAGGGACATGAGTGACAATGATGTGCCCTGTGGACAAAACTGGAGCCCTGCTCCAAGGAATATGAACACGGAGGAGCATAGGGTGTCACAACCACAATTATGGAATATTTGTGGACAATGAGGTAGGACACATTTTAGTATGTCTGAGAGTCTTGTGAGATCTATGCGATGTTTTCAATGCTGTAGGATAGGCCACCTAAACAGATTCTACTTTTCTAATTAAGGCAAACGTGTGCAAGGGTTAACAGGGGCAGTGCTACATGTGGATTTGAGCCTGCCGCCAATATAGCAAATATTGATTTTGATAATGTTGGTAACATCATAGGCCACTCTTTTACAATGAGAAATAATACAGAACCAGATCATAGAAATGATAAGTGATTTGAGCGAGGTTGTTGTTTTGACTTGTAGTGTGGGCTTATCTCACAGCAGTATTAGGGTAAAGATATCTGGAAAGACTTACAGTGCCCTATGGGACTCAGGTGAAACTTTGAGCTGTATGAATTCAAATGTATTCTCATCTATTGGAGGTGAGAGTAGATTTCCTATAACAAAATGCGGTGTAAGGTCATTGGTTGGTGCAGATGGGAAACCATTAGATGTGTTAGGTGTATCTACAATTCCTCTTACAGTTGGTCAGCTATGTGTTGTACAGGACTTTCAGGTCTTTTAGCCTTATCAATTGATGTGTTGTTAGGCTTAGATTTCTTGAGAAGCCAGAGGCTAGCATTGATGTTAGCCATAATAGGTTGACTTTGTAGGATGGACTTACAGAGACAAATTTCATTGCCTATTCAGATTAATACCAACCTTGTTACATGTATATGTGATGTGGTACCACCACCACACATGAAACTTTGTTGCCGGTGTACATTAAGTTAGGCGTTGTTGAGCCGATTGAGTCTATTGCAGAATGGTTACATGTGTGAGGTGCTAGATATCTCACTTCATCTGTCAATCAAGTACCATTGTTTAGGTTGATGAACCCTGCTAGTTCAGAGATTAAGTTAGCAATAGGTGTCATTGAAGAAGTCGATATTGCCAATGTGTGTGGAGAGTTAGAAGACAGTGACAACACACATACCATGCCTATCACCACAGGTGACAAAGCATTCAACCATGTTGATATTGACAAGACTCATTGATTGACGGGAATATGGATATCCAAATATGAAATGGGAGTTGATAAGTCGTAGAGGAATGAGATACCAAGTCCGGGTGTCTCGAAAAGAGAAGGGGTCCTAAGTGAGTTTCTCAATTCAGAAATTGTGGAGGATTTCCATGTCAGAAGAACAATGACAGGGAAAGTGAAGAAAGAAAACAACAAAAAGTAAACAATAGAACTGCACGTAAGGAAGGGTGACAATCATATAGGTATATGATATACGGAGGATATGTAGATCCAAGGTTATAATAACAAGTTGGTTTTAGTCCCAAGTTATAGTGTCATGTGTCAAAGCAAATGGGTACCCAGATAGGAAATCAAGGATGATAATGAAAAGTCGTAGAGGTAACATGCCTACGCAGATATGAGATGATGAACAACGTCGTAGAGGTAACATGCCTACGTAGATATGAAATGATGGTAAGTCGTAGAGGTCACATGCCTACGCTGTCAAGCCGTGGAGGAGACATGCCCACGTAGTAATAATGTCGACAAGGACGTAGAGGAGACATGCCTACGTTATTTGAATATAAACACATAGATGAGGAAATGCCTATGCTGTTTCAAAGCTTGAAAGATCAAGTCTAGAGATGCCTGACAGTCTCTAGTGGTGAGGTAGATATGTTTCTACCTCAAGTTGCTGAGTATATTGAGGACAGTCGAAAGACTAACGATGAATTCACTCGGGACGAAGGACAGAGGGTCGATTTGTCTCGTAGCCTGGGTGAAGACCTATAAATCGGTCGTGGGATGTAGATGATTGGCCAATCATATTTGTACAGAAGAGTTTTGCCTAGTCAGAAGGCTGTTGTATACCTCCTGTTGAGGAGAGGAAATGTTTGAAGAGAGTACAGATGGAATATTAAAGAGTTTTTTGTTTTTTTTCATGAGTTATGATGCTGACACAGATACAGACACAGCAATAGGAGTGAAAAGGGACATACGGTTATATATATCTGCGATTGAAGATGTAAGAAATCAGAAGTTGTTTAAAAACAAGGCCGTTTTAACTTCAAAATATTCAACTGACCCACAAGTACAACATATTATTGATACATGAACTGGAACTGTATGAACATAAGCGCTGTGTTCTGCGGTTTACTTAATGTTGGTAGACATTATTTATGAGAGAGTAATATGTTGTATGGTACATTGGTGACGATCAATAGGGATTGTTGTTTATTGTTTTTCACTTAGGGAAGATATGGCTTCACAGGGATAACAGAGTGGGAATTGAGATCAGATCTAAAATCTGAGAGATTACTTGGATATTTGCGTTCTAAAGGACCCTTAGGCTTCGCACTTAAAGCTATGATGACACTACTCATGATGTGGAACCCATTGACGACATGCATTCCGGATATCTATCTCTGGGGTAATACCTTCAGATATATGGGACGACTTAACATACAAACAGACATGGTATCATACGTTTGCTATTGAATTGCCCAAGATCTCTAACTATCCGATTATGCTTAGAGAGATGTGAGGGAATATTAGTCTTCAGGCGAATCATACGTCCTGTGATGAGAATATGAGGGCTATATTGAATTTTACTTATCGCATACATGACGACACTTTCGAAGACATGTTGGAAGGGGTTACTTTGATCAGGAACATTATTCTTTGAGGTCAAATTGTTGGTTCTCAGACTCGCTCCAAGAGAGCATTGCTACCTTTTATTGGTGAATTCTCAAAGAATTTATTTGGTACCGCCGTGACAGTGGCGTGAACATAATACGACAACATATCAATATCTTATCCAATAGAATGAGAGCGGAAGAAGCAGCTTTTAACGTGTCACAAGATTACATGGGAACGTACAATATCCCATAGTTGTTTATGAATTGTGTAGACCTTCTACTCCACTACCTTGCACCATTGCTACTCAAACAGTTGCTGTTAGGGATGTAAAGTTAATCTATCCATTGGTTCCGCAGAGACCAGAGAACATTGCAATGTCACAGTTTTAGAAATTTAAGTAATCTCAGACATATTAGTGTCCTCTTGTATAAATGTTGATGTTATACTGTATTCAAGATGTTACTTTTACTACATGTTTTATGTTTTTGTGCTGACCTATATGCATTTATTTATAATATATATGAAGTGGTACACCTACCATATGAGAAAAACATATGTTGAATTTCATGAGAGAAAATCTATCCGTTATATGTTACCAGGATGTTGTATATGATGCATTGTATTGCACCTCAGGAGTTGATAGATTGCATGTGCCATCACTGCCCAATGAGACATTTGACAATATTCTATGTAGATGCATGTCCAGTGACCTTACGATAAGCTGATGTTGTTTTGATGTTGAAAAAAACCAAAACTATTGTGATTGTTGAGTCAGGTGAGATGTTGTTTGTTTACTGAGTATAGATGCTGAAGCTAAATTTCAACATTTACTTGAGAAATTATAAGAATAAACTGTTGTAATCTTCAGTTAAAGAGGACTTCATGGAGTGTAATACATGAATTTAAAGTAATTTCCTAATGATTTACAAATGACTGAATTTTTGGACAATTAACCCTTTTTGGACATCAGAGATTGGACTGTCAAAGATTTCACTGTCATACATGTAGGAATGAGCAACCTCATTCTATAAGATGATGGAGAGAATCATTTCTTAAATAAACTTCCAGGACATTTTTGATCATTTGATATGGAGAACTTTTTCCATTGGATCAAGACCATAAGAGTAAGAGTAAGTTGAATATGTTCTAGAACATACGGACATGGAACATGTTGATGATACAGAATAGTAAGATTATATATTGGATACACAGAACTCTGAAACTGATCATCAGTTGGTTATTGGTGTTGTGATACTATTGTGATTTTTTGCCTGAAGGAAAATGCTCATATGTCTTTATATAGAAAAAGCAAAAACTTTACAAAGAAACATAATTTGATTATGCCTTTATAAGTCTTGGCATGTTATTCTCAGATAGGTACAACCCAAGACAGATCCTATCTGAGACATTACCTTGTAAAATTTCATTGTATTGATTTTTCTGGTCCTCAGATACATACACACACAAGTTGTTACATATTGATATTGTACTATGGTATTTACATTTCATATTCTATTATCATTGGTCAATCGCATGGGACATGCTCTACAACGGGAAGGGCATGTATAACCAGGGTATTTTGGAAAAAGGGGTTTTTAATATTTACTTAAAATATAGTTTACTAAATTAAGCTTTTGGGTAAAATATGGATGCATATGAGAGAAGTGACCGTACAGGGTGAGGGCATAACCCCTAGGGCAAGTGATGATTGGTTTTGCTTCTCTTAAGTGATAGAGTTTACCTTTCATTAGTACAATGAATTAGTAGAATTGGTCTTGCAATAAAAATGTCAGACGGGAGATAAATGGATGGAACAAAATTGTTAGTCTTGTGGTGGTCAAATAGTTCTGAGTATTACTGCTGGATTAGAATGTCAAAATAACATGATTAAGTATCTATTCGGTGCCTTCCAGTCTGACAGAGTATTTGATGGTATTTGATTATATGAGTATGTCCGAGTTGACCAATGACCCTAGGGAAGTAATCAAGGTGGTCAGTCGAGAAGAGTATTTGATGGTAAAACTAATTATAATGGAAATTGGGGTTCATTAGAGGAATGACTATTATGACTCATTTTTCATGATGTCAAATATGATTTTGGTGGGAGGAGCTAAAAGGATCACCGATAGTATTTTGGGAGTTGTCCGAGAGTGGTGCGGGGAGTCGGGAGCATACAGCTGAACAGAAAGGTTCACTGTGGTTTTGGGATCCCGAGTCAGAAAAGAAGTAGAGTTAACATTCATCAGAAAAAACATCAGGCTCTTCAACCATCATCTAGGTATGTGTTGTATTTATATCAGGCAACAACAAGAACTAATCTGAGGACCATGTGTACATATTTATGATTAATTCTATCATAAATAAAAAGAGGCTGGAGCAAACCATCTGACTTGTGATTTTCAAGAGAGCTACATCATCCCTAGAACCAAGGAGTAGTTGATAAGCACAAGTGACCATAGGTAGAAGGGTAAAGTACCCGGAACCTAAGGTTACATAAGATCCATCTGAAAGGGCGGTCAGGGGGTTACATGTAAGATCCATCTGAGAAAGGGCGGTCAGGGGGTTATATGTAAGATCCATCTGAAAGGGCGGTCAGGGGGTTACATGTAAGGTCCATCTGAGAAAGGGCGGTCAGGGGGTTACACTGTGTAGACAGTCTCTGTACGTGTAGCTATTGGTATGTCAAGCTCCAATTCAAATTCATATTGTGGCGAAGTATAACATAATCCTATTTATGTAACAGGAATGCTTCCAATTATGTTTCACCACTAAAAACCTGGTAACAATTAGAGTCAATATGATCACAAGAAAAAGAGCACATTAAGTGTGAAACAGGATATGAAGTTCAATGTAGTTTAATGTAGTATATTTAGCCACTTACCCAGGCAGGGACATTGCTGGGCGATGATGTCCAAGGAGCAAGTAATGTCGCCGTCAATGCTTGAAAGTTCCGTGGCGAGGGCCAAAAGCTTTGTGCTTAGGCGGCCGCTTGGTGGACAGCTTGTATTTGTTCCTTGACAGAGGACAGATGCTGGTGTGGCGAGGACGGCCAGGAGGAGAAACGCGAAGCAGTTGGAGGAGAACATCTTCTTGATTCTTCAGCTACTGACAAGTATGATCGAGGGGCCTTATTTATACAGTTTGTTCGTATAGTGGGTCGCAGTTCTGGAGCCCCGCAGAGTCGCATGACTGTACAGCGTCACATGGCTGGGTCCATCTGTTTTCTATTGATTTCATGGAACAGTTTTTTTTCTTTTCTGTGGTCATAGGAAAGTAGGGTCTCATAATTTTCTAGTGATTCATTTTATGTAATTTACTGTATAACTGACACCACAGAAGTATGCATTTATTGCATGAACAGCGAGTTGTCATCATTATAACATGGACGCCTTTGCCGTAGACACGAACTGACATTGCGATCTATGTCCTGTCACAGAAGGTTTTTCCTAAAGTCTTAATAGCATGTTAGCAGCTTAATACGATACACCATCCATTTACAGTGTTTGTTTCAAATACTTCAACAGCTGTACTGCATATATGTGTTGTCATACAGTTGCTACAAAGAAATTGACTATTCATTCATTAGTTTAAGAAAGTATCCTACTTTTACCACCAAATACTGAAAAATGAATTCCTACTTTCTCAACATGTCTGGCCTGTTTTCATCAGTTAGCGTGTAGCAGTTTCGTTGGAATGATACATGTCACTTGTTGTCCCCAATGCTTCTTGTGTTTGGAGGTTTGGAGCCGGTTGTCACTTTTAATAATTCGAGTGAATGTATCAACTAATTAAATGTATTCTACAGTTATTATAGAAAATGGAAACTTGATGCCAATATTGCAAAAAGGTTGTTGTATTTGGTGGAGGTATAGCTAAAGTAAACATATCCTTCTTCTTTGGAGACAAAAAGTTAGAAATAGCTTAGAGTTACAATTAGCAGTGAATAAAATATCAGAAAAATAGACGATTTACGTAGGCTATTGAAAATTTTATTATACTGCTGTATGGATCCGAAGTCTTGGGATATGAAATAGCGGAAGCTTTGGAAAGAATCCACTAAACAATTAAATTTCTACTGGCCCGCGGACGACAGCCAGTCCTGTGTTCTAACAGTCGTATTTCGTTCACCCCAACATTGTAACTGGGTTGTACCAGCTTTTGAGAGAACAATGAACGTACTTGGCGTAGTACAGCCGCAACAAGCTCTAAGAGATTTTACTACAAATATTTTAAGCATATACCTACTTTTGAAAAATACCATTTGCTTCTTAAATCAGTATCATACCCACTACATCATCATCCCACTGAGACCGGAAGATGGAACAATACTCCTGGAGAAGATCGCTTATGTAACTTATGTAACTCACCAGGCTTTGCAGATGAATTTCACTATTTATTTCGTTATGATGCTTTTAGAAAACAAAGAATAACACTTATCGATAGTAAATACCTCATCTGCCCAAACATTTCGAATCTAAAACGCCTCTTATGTTTTCCTAAATGTAAATACTTAGAGCAGCTTGGTAGATTCCTAGCACTTATCAACAAAGAATGAAGTAAGAAGTCATATATACAGAATACAATCTGAAGTCGTATTAACTAATCGTGTATACTCATGGTTATATATAAATGTATACTCCCTTTCATCTTGATTCATTGATTCGCCGTTCCACGTGTTACGTATCGTATGTTAAACTATTGCTCATGTGCCAACGATGGTGTTAAAAAGAGAAATATAAGATATCGACGCAATAAATGGCAAAGAACAATATAGAATGAATCGTGGTTTATTTCACGATAAAACATTGCTCTATCATGAAGTCATTTCTCGAGATTCGAACACGCGCTCGCAACTTCATGACGTTGTATATATGACGACGTTATTTTTAAGAGGGGAGTGTCGAGTGAGCTGTTCTCATAGATGTTGCTAGGCAACGCAGATAAACGCGATGGCCGAACGATCGCATCCAAAAGCGGGAGAGATATAATAATCTTTATTAGGAGAGAAGATACAGGTATTCGAAGGGGGATTGTGAGAATATACGGAAAATACCCACATGTGCATAAAATGGACTTGTTTGACATTGCCGAGGTCGGGTTAAAGGTAAATTTAAACATTGCGCCCCTCGTGGTTTATTCTCCCTGCAGTGTTCTATTGTACGATAAACAACTCCCACTCGTCGTTTATTTCTTAAATAAAGAATCTGATTCTGAACATAAGTAACTTTTAGTTTTGAAACTGTCAGACTTTTTCATGGCGCTAGTTACCAATTAGGTGTGGAACCTCACCCCACATGCACATGTGCACATTGTGGCGATTCACCAGAAATTATTTCTAGAATTAATTTTCAAGCCACGTTGAAAGTTCAACGCTAATGTAGTGTCCCGTCAGTTGATAACTGTGGATCACAACGGGTATCTGGAAACATCTTGTTGGCCTACACCGTACATCTGAGTGAGTGAGTTTGGTTTTACGCCGCTTTTAGCAATATTCCAGCAATATCACGGCGGGGGACACCAGAAATGGGCTTCACACATTGTACCCATGTCGGGATTCGAACCCGGGTCTTTGACGTGACGAGCGAACGTTTTAATCACTAGGCTACCCGACCGCCCCACCGTACATATGTGTTGGATATATAAGTCAGCTGACGGCTGGTTAACCCACATTTCTTTTTCTCTTAGAACCATATGTAGCGCTGTCCGGGGTACGAGTCATCAGAAGCTTTACAATGAAACAAATTGTAAGACATTAAAAGAGAGACGATAGAATTCAAAACTGGTATTTTTTTACAAAATGAATAACCATTTCTCCAGGGAATATCTGTGTCGGCTTATTCCTGACACAGTTTCGCAAAACACAAATATGACTTAAGGGTTCAAACTAATCTTCAAACAGCGAAGTGTAAAACCTAAGCTTATGCAGATTCATTTATACCAGCTATAACACAACTTGGGAATATGTTACCAGAAAGCCTAACGGGGGCAGAGACCATTACTCAATTTCAGAATTTCCTTCACGTAAGGGGGGATAATGGTATACACTGGGATTTAAATTATGGAGACAAGTTATGTCAAATTATTTACAGTTGCCTCAGGCATGGCTGCAGCGATCATAACGCAGATCAGTATGATAGATATTTCTTGGATACTAAAACTTGTTCCTGTGGATATCATACCGAAGATGCTTTACACTTTTTTTATGTGTGTACAAATTACTATGCTCTTCGAAATGAAATGTATTTTTACGAACATGTTTATTCTTTACAAACAGTGCTATGCGGAAATTTGTAATAGAGTAAGGAAGAGTAAACCCTAATATTAGATTAAAACTGGCAGGTTTTCAGTTAGATGAATTGTTTGATATTAACTGCAAATATATTTATTATATATACACATCTTTCTTGGCATATTCAATTCATTTGTTACATCTAACCTGCATTGATGTATTTATTGTAATATCTCCTATGTGTAATGGAGCGGTATTAACATACGCCCTTTGCTTGGTCGCCAATCCATTTTCACACTTTTATGACAATAAATATGTTTAACCCATTTCTTTTTCCCTAATGCACCTGTCTCCACAGTGACACACTTTCGATGGTCATGTATTTGATACGGTATAATAGTTGTGTTTGAACCTTTTTTTAAGTGTTTCCGCCACCGGTTTCAGCCACGTTGAGTTTGATAAAGTTCTTGACTGTTTTGTCAAATCCAATTTTCAAGTGTATACTTTTGAGTTAATGAGAATTGTCTTTAGATACAATTGTTGCGAACACAAGTACAGTATAACTTGTATGTCTGTTGTAAGTTTTTTTCTGGGCATGCTCGTTTTTCGAAGGGAGGGATTATGGAACGTAGTGTTACAGCCTTTAATGCAGAAACTACTGACAAGCCACACGACTAATGTGCAAGTCTGTGTGGACAGTAGACTACATTGTTCATTGTTTATATCACTTGTTTTATCATTTCTTAACTTCATTACAAGAAATATAAATGATGTAAATGACTTTTTACATTGCTATTTACAGACCAAATTCATTCATTAACTTCAAGATATTTGGCATTTGATGTAAACACGGAGCAAGTTATTTCAAACGGGCATATTAGATATATAAAACGTTAATGCCAGGGAATGACAACTTCGGTTACCACTGAATGACACTGAACAAAGGAAACAACTGAACTAACACTGAACAAAAAGAACAACTGGACAAACACTGAACAAAGGGAACAACTGGACAAACACTGAACAAAGGGACAACTGAACAAACACTGAATAAACACTAACAAAGGGAACTGAACAAACGCTGAACACAGCGAACAAATGAACTAACACTGAACAAAGAGACCAGCTGAACAAACGCTGAACAAAGGGACAAACTGAATTAACACTGAACAAAGGGAACAACTGAACCAAAACTGAACAAAGGGACCAACTGAACAAACACTGAACGAAGCGAACAACTGAATAAACACTGAACGAAGGGACCAACTGAACAAAGGGAATAACTGGACCAAAACTTAACAAAGGGAACAAATAGAATTAACACTGATCAAAGGGACAAACTGAATTAACACTGAACAAAGGGAACAACTGAACTAAGACTGTTCTCTGACAAGATGACTGAATATGAGAGCAGTATGCGATCATTATTAGTTATCTAATAGTGGTATACCAAAATGTTTACCCAGCCATTTTATCATATCTCTGTCAGTCTTTCACGGAGTCAAATAGTATACCAACAATCACCTTACTTCTCATCCCTGACCCTGTTTCAGTGACCTCGGGCAAGAAAGAAAATATCCATGCTTCACCTAAATTTCAGAAGACTACGATATACACTACCTCATATTTATGAAAAATGTCAAAACATGACATACTAGTACTACCTACAAAATTAAGGGATCTGATCAAATAAGAAGGTGAATTGACGATAAATGTGTGAAAATTAGATATCGGGATGTAGATCAATATCTGGTGTGTGCACCATGTTGGGCGATACATGCACGACGCCTTGATGGCATACTGTTGATTAACCTGTGTAAGCTGGATTCCCCGCCATTCCGCATGAAGAGCTAGGCGCTGGGTCTCTGGCGTACAGTGGGCACGATGGGGTCTGGCATTCTTATCTTGCAGTTCGATGTTTTCCTGCAATTCGAGCTAATGGAACAACTACAGAACGCAAACTTTCGTCAACATATCACTGGCGAGTCAAATGTCCACTCAAAACAACCTAAACTAGTTCGCCTGGCATGTGATACCGCCACTGTAGACTTGGTGTAACATCATTCCCGCACAACTCGCCCCTGGTGTTGCCAAGCTGAACTCAATCTTTACTGAGATTTAAATTATGGAAGCAGATTATGACAAATCATTCACAGTCGCCTCAGGCTTGGCTGCAGCGATCTTAACGCAGATCAGTAGAATAGACATATCTTTGATATAAAAACTTGTTCCTGTGGATATCATACCGAAGATGCTCTACACTTCTTTTTTGTGTGTACAAATTACTATGCTCTTCGAAATGAAATGGATTTTTACCAACATGTATCTTCTTTACAAACAGTGCTATGCGGAAATTCGTATTTGAGTAAGGAAGAGCAAATGCTAACATTAGATTCTATTCAACACTTTATATTAAAACCTGGCCGATTTTCAGTTAAATGATTGTTTAAAATAAACTGCAAATAGATGTATTATATGTACACATCTAGCTTGGCATGTACAATTTATTTGTTACATCTAACCTTCATTTATGTATTCATTGTAATGGAGCGGTATTAACATAAGCGCTTCGCTTGTTTACCAATCCATTTTCACACTTTTGTGAAAATAAATATGTTTAAACCAATCTTTACCCCTATGATTGACGTTAGGGTCACACCCATCACGTGACGTTTGCCTTCAGGCGGGCTGCATAAAGCCAGTTTTAACGGTAGATGTTGAAATTCGCCCTCCTATAATTGTACGGAATTCTCAATTGATAACAGAAGCAGATTTGTATCTATTGCGTCATGCAATTAATGTAATAAGACAATCTTGTCTGGGTGTCTTTTTATAGGCCTGCCACGCCTAGGTCGCATTACAACCCCAAGCCGTTTGACGGTATTTGTGCCATATTCCAGAAATAACATACTGGCATACCAAGTTCATTGATCAACCAAATTCATGTAGTGATGCTTACAAAATAATGGTTATTTTATTTGGGGCCTTGTCAGTGGGAACAACGAGAAACTCTTCGGCAGCCAGACTTGGGATGGCAACTGGCTGGGACAGAATAGGTTCCGATTCTGCTTCCTGTTTTTCAGTTTGTACACTCTACCAATGACATCATGCACTGACTTCATCCACTCTGAAATACATTCAACATATTCCCCTTCTCTTTAGGCCCATGTTTGGACATATGCTTTGACAGCATTCATAATTATTTTTAAGTTGTGATCCAAATGGGATGGAGGCTGCTCATATTATGTTAGTCCATATTGGAATAACAGACGAAGGTTGATATCATGTCTGAGAAAGTTACTTAAATATAAGGCATCAATTATCTTATTAGCAAATTTCAAATTCAAGAACAAGCAGTCTTTGTCCGACTTGGTGGAATCAGCTGCCGGCTATTAACGCACATTTCTTTTTCTCTGTTCCACCTGTCTCCACAGTGACACACTTTATGTGCCCCAGCCGATACGATCCGGGCTGCCGGGCAAAAGAAAGTATACACCCACGTTTGGTGGTGTCTAAAACTGAAACACACAAGAAATGACTTCTTTGGGAGGCATTTAGAAGTTGGAGTACTAAGTAAGGATTAGATATATGGATGACCAACTTCTTTATTACAATAAGAAGCGACGTTTCAGTGTATGTTCTAACATTGTTATCAAGCAAGTGATGTACAGATTAAGGTTGACAAGTATACATGCAGGATAGGAGGCCGTCTTTCTACAGTTGAGTAAGTTTAAGATGCAGTTACACTGGCGCGGAGAAGCATGTTATGTACACAGAAGGGTAAAACATGTTGGCCGGTGAAGTCTGTAATATATACAAAAGGGTAAAGCCAGTAATATAAACAATGGTGGTGAGGGACCAACTGGACAAACACTGAACAAAGGGAACAAGTGAACTAACGCTGTACAAAGAGACAAACTGGAAAACACTGAACAAAGGGAACAACTGAACTAGCACTGAACAAAGGGAACAACTGAACTAACACTGAACAAAGGGAACAAATGAACGAACACTGAACAAAGGGAACAAGTGAATTAGCACTGAATAAAGGGACCAACTGAACTAACACTGAACAAAGAGACAAACTGGAAAACACTGAACAAAGGGAACAACTGAACTAGCACTGAACAAAGGGAACAACTGAACTAACACTGAACAAAGGGAAAAAATGAACTAACACTGAATAAAGGGAACAAATGAACTAACACTGAACAAAGGAAACAAATGAACTAACCCTGAACAAAGGAAACAAGTGAACAAACACTGAACAAAGGGAACAAGTGAACTAACACTGAACAAAGAGACAAACTGGAAAACACTGAACAAAGGGAACAACTGAACTAACACTGAACAAAGGGAAAAAATGAACTAACACTGAACAAAGGGAACAAATGAACTAACACTGAACAAAGGAAACAAATGAACTAACCCTGAACAAAGGAAACAAGTGAACTAACACTGAACAAAGAGACAAACTGGAAAACACTGAACAAAGGGAACAACTGAACTAGCACTGAACAAAGGGAACAACTGAACTAACACTGAACAAAGGGAAAAAATGAACTAACACTGAACAAAGGGAACAAATGAACTAACACTGAACAAAGGAAACAAATGAACTAACCCTGAACAAAGGAAACAAGTGAACAAACACTGAACAAAGGGAACAAGTGAACTAACACTGAACAAAGAGACAAACTGGAAAACACTGAACAAAGGGAACAACTGAACTAGCACTGAACAAAGGGAACAACTGAACTAACACTGAACAAAGGGAAAAAATGAACTAACACTGAACAAAGGGAACAACTGAACTAGCACTGAACAAAGGGAACAACTGAACTAACACTGAACAAAGGGAAAAAATGAACTAACACTGAACAAAGGGAACAAATGAACTAACACTGAACAAAGGAAACAAATGAACTAACCCTGAACAAAGGAAACAAGTGAACAAACACTGAACAAAGGGAACAAGTGAACTAACACTGAACAAAGAGACAAACTGGAAAACACTGAACAAAGGGAACAACTGAACTAGCACTGAACAAAGGGAACAACTGAACTAACACTGAACAAAGGGAAAAAATGAACTAACACTGAACAAAGGGAACAAATGAACTAACACTGAACAAAGGAAACAAATGAACTAACCCTGAACAAAGGAAACAAGTGAACAAACACTGAACAAAGGGAACAAGTGAACTAACACTGAACAAAGAGACAAACTGGAAAACACTGAACAAAGGGAACAACTGAACTAGCACTGAACAAAGGGAACAACTGAACTAACACTGAACAAAGGGAAAAAATGAACTAACACTGAACAAAGGGAACAAATGAACTAACACTGAACAAAGGAAACAAATGAACTAACACTGAACAAAGGGAAAAAATGAACTAACACTGAACAAAGGAAACAAATGAACTAACACTGAACAAAGGAAACAACTGAACTAACACTGAACAAAGGGAAAAAATGAACTAACACTGAACAAAGGAAACAAATGAACTAACACTGAACAAAGGAAACAACTGAACTAACACTGAACAAAGGGAAAAAATGAACTAACACTGAACAAAGGAAACAAATGAACTAACATTGAACAAAGGAAACAAATGAACTAACACTGAACAAAGGGAACAAATGAACTAACACTGAACAAAGGGAACAACTGGACAACACTGAATAAAGGGAACTGGACAACACTGAACAAACACTGAACAAAGGAAAGAAATGAACTAACACTGAACAAAGGAAACAAATGAACTAACACTGAACAAAGGGAACAACTGAATTAGCACTGAACAAAGGGAACAACTGGACAACACTGAATAAAGGGACCAACTGGACAACACTGAATAAAGGGACCAACTGAACAAACACTGAACAAAGGGAAAAAATGAACTAACACTGAACAAAGGAAACAAATGAACTAACACTGAACAAAGGAAACAAATGAAATAACACTGAACAAAGGCAACAAGTGAACGAACCCTGAACAACGGGAACAACTGAACTAACACTGAACAAAGGAAACAAATGAACTAACCCTGAACAAAGGAAAGAAATGAACTAACACTGAACAAAGGAAACAAATGAACTAACACTGAACAAAGGGAACACGTGAATAAGCACTGAATAAAGCGACCAACTGAACTAACACTGAACAAAGGGAACAACTGGACAACACTGAATAAAGGGAACTGGACAACACTGATCAAACACTGAACGAGGGGACCAACTGAACAAACACTTTAAAAAGGGACCAACTGAACAAACACTGAAAAAAGGGACCAACTGAACAAAGGGAACAACTGAATAAAGGGAATAACTGGACCAAAACTTAACAAAGGGAACAACTGAACAAAGGGACAACTGAATTAACACTGAACAAAGGGACCAATTGAAGTAACAACTGAACAAAGGGACCAACTGAATTAACAACTGAACAAAGGGACAAACTGGACAAATACTGAACAAAGGGAACAACTGAACTAACACTGAAATAAGGGGACAACTGACCAAATGGGATGGAGGCTGCTCATATTATGTTAGTCCATATTGGAATAACAGACGAAGGTTGATATCATCAACATTAGAGAAGTCTCCTGTGAAGATATGACAAGAGACTGCTAGCAACATGGCGAGTATTGACAGCCAAAAGCTGTGGAATTTACATCATGAGTTGCCAAGTCCTCATTCTGCAACACGTTCCATACAGGTGTTTGTGTGAAACTCTTGGTGGTTCCTGAAATTTGAATATTGTGGGACATTTTGGGAAAATGATTTTTGGCTGAGAAAGTTACTTAAATATAAGTCATCAATTATCTTATTTGCAAATTTCAAATTCAAGAACATGCAGTCTGTGTCCGACTTAGTGGAATCAGCAAGCTTAGGGGAAAAACTGTTGAAAGAGAAATACAGAGATGCTATACATGTACATTGGGTTCGTTAAACAAAACATTTTTTTACTGCATTCTAAACGTTTTTTGTAAAAATACAATTCGTAATTATGTTCCAATAACACAAGTGAAATGAAACTGCAACACAGTGTCCCTTCACCAACACATGGACAAGGTTACGCGAGTTGACCAAGTCGGTTGACGTGGGACATGTTTGCGCGGCATGTCGCTTTTAAAGACACTGTTTTGTCAAAGACATCAAGCGACTTCAAAATACAACATGAATACAGCACTTTAACAAACTTCGAAGTCGGCAGTTTTCAATAGTGTGGAATTTTATCATTTAATTATTTCGTGTCATACGTTTAACCTCAACGCATGTTTCTCGGTTCGAACAGTGATAAACATCAATCCATGGAATGGCACTTTCCACTTTCAAAGAAAAGGAGTGAGGAAGGCTGATTGCTGGTGTTCTACTACTTCCTGACAATGCCTCTTCTTCTCAAACACCTCGACTTGCAAAGGCTGCTGTGCGACAATGTGTCGCCAGACATGACTTTCCACGTTTCCTGAAGTGAAAGAACACCATGGAAAACGATATGACGACGACGATGACCTCAAAGCTGCCGTGAAAGGGTTTATCAGGGTGGCTTCAGAAAAGTTCCTGACTGAATGAAAAGCTTCACTATCGATGTGAGAAGTGTTTTGAAAAGCTGGGAGATTATGTTGAAAATTACAATTAAAAACACTTTCTCAATTGTTGATTTTGTTTGTTAGCCTTATAACTTTTTGACCAGCTCTCGTATTTATGGCATACAAACCCTTCACTCAGAGATCTACCTATTTGTTATGCCAGTTAGTTATTTTGTGTCTTGTATTTATCAAGTGATGATGATGTCTGTGAGAAAGTAGATGTCTAGATCTGTACTCCTCTGACCTACCTCGTTTTTGTAAACTTCACCAGATATCTATTTTATTTACATTCATTTTTATATTATAGCTGCACCTGAAGTATTCCCTGTGATTTTATCTTTCTTCTTTTACTTTTCAATAAAAACTTCCTCGTGACTGATGAGTGATGTTTCTGTGTAGCTCAGCCCTCTAACTAGAGAATGTGCAGAAGAACAACAGACCCAAATAAAGACAACAACATTTACTGTACATATTTCACATCAAGCAGCTTGTTCTGTAGATTATTATGAAGACCCAGGAATGCCAACATTGCAGCAAATCTTGTGTTGTATAGGTGTGTTGTAGAGGCATGCTGTCCAGGCATGTTCTACTAGGGTGTTGTACAGGTGTGTTGTCTAGGTGTGATTTACAGGTGTGTTGTCTAGATGTGATTTACAGGCGTGTTGTACTAGGGTGTTGTACAGGTGTGTTGTCTAGGTGTGATTTACAGGTGTGTTGTCTAGGTGTGATTTACAGGTGTGTTGTAGAGGCATGCTGTCCAGGCATGTTGTACTAGGGTGTTGTACAGGTGTGTTGTCTAGGTGTGATTTACAGGTGTGTTGTCTAGGTGTGATTTACAGGTATGTTGTACTAGGGTGTTGTACAGGTGTGTTGTCTAGGTGTGATTTACAGGTGTGTTGTACTAGGGTGTTGTACAGGTGTGTTGTCTAGGTGTGATTTACAGGTGTGTTGTCTAGGTGTGATTTACAGGTGTGTTGTAGAGGCATGCTGTCCAGGCATGTTGTACTAGGGTGTTGTACAGGTGTGTTGTCTAGGTGTGATTTACAGGTGTGTTGTCTAGGTGTGATTTACAGGTGTGTTGTACTAGGGTGTTGTACAGGTGTGTTGTCTAGGTGTGATTTACAGGTGTGTTGTCTAGGTGTGATTTACAGGTGTGTTGTAGAGGCATGCTGTCCAGGCATGTTGTACTAGGGTGTTGTACAGGTGTGTTGTCTAGGTGTGATTTACAGGTGTGTTGTCTAGGTGTGATTTACAGGCATGTTGTACTAGGGTGTTGTACAGGTGTGTTGTCTAGGTGTGATTTACAGGTGTGTTTTCTAGGTGTGATTTACAAGTGTGTTGTAGAGGCATGCTGTCCAGGCATGTTGTACTAGGGTGTTGTGCAGGTGTGTTGTCTAGGTGTGATTTACAGGTGTGTTGTAGAGGCATGCTGTCAAGGCGTGTTGTACAGGTGTGTTGTCTAGGTGTGATTTACAGGTGCATTGTCTAGGTGTGATTTACAGGTGTGTTGTCAAGGCATGTTGCACAGGTGTGTTGTACTAGGGTCTTGTACAGGTGTGTTGTCTAGGCGTGTTGTTCAGGTGTGTTGTATTAGGGTGTTGTACAGGTGTGTTGTCTAGGTGTGATTAACAGGTGTGTAGTCTAGGTGTGATTTACAGGTGTGTTGTAGAGGCATGCTGTCCAGGCATGTTGTACTAGGGTGTTGTACAGGTGTGTTGTCTAGGTGTGATTTACAGGTGTGTTGTCTAGGTGTGATTTACAGGTGTGTTGTAGAGACATGCTGTCCAGGCGTGTTGCACTAGGGTGTTGTACAGGTGTGTTGTCTAGGTGTGATTTACAGGTGTGTTGTCTAGGTGTGATTTACAGGTGTGTTGTAGAGGCATGCTGTCCAGGCGTGTTGTCTAGGTGTGATTTACAGGTGTGTTGTCTAGGTGTGATTTACAGGTGTGTTGTAAAGGCATGCTGTCCAGGCATGTTATACTAGGGTGTTGTACAGGTGTGTTGTCTAGATGTGATTTACAGGTGTGTTGTCTAGGTGTGATTTACAGGTGTGTTGTAGAGGCATGCTGTCCAGGCATGTTGTACTAGGGTGTTGTACAGGTGTGTTGTCTAGGTGTGATTTACAGGTGCATTGTCTAGGTGTGATTTACAGGTGTGTTGTACTAGGGTCTTGTACAGGTGTGTTGTCTAGGCGTGTTGTTCAGGTGTGTTGTATTAGGGTGTTGTACAGGTGTGTTGTCTAGGTGTGATTTACAGGTGTGTAGTCTAGGTGTGATTTACAGGTGTGTTGTAGAGGCATGCTGTCCAGGCATGTTGTACTAGGGTGTTGTACAGGTGTGTTGTCTAGGTGTGATTTACAGGTGTGTTGTCTAGGTGTGATTTACAGGTGTGTTGTAGAGACATGCTGTCCAGGCGTGTTGTACTAGGGTGTTGTACAGGTGTGTTGTCTAGGTGTGATTTACAGGTGTGTTGTCTAGGTGTGATTTACAGGTGTGTTGTAGAGGCATGCTGTCCAGGCGTGTTGTCTAGGTGTGATTTACAGGTGTGTTGTCTAGGTGTGATTTACAGGTGTGTTGTAGAGGCATGCTGTCCAGGCATGTTATACTAGGGTGTTGTACAGGTGTGTTGTCTAGATGTGATTTACAGGTGTGTTGTCTAGGTGTGATTTACAGGTGTGTTGTAGAGGCATCCTGTCCAGGCATGTTGTACTAGGGTGTTGTACAGGTGTGTTGTCTAGGTGTGATTTACAGGTGTGTTGTACTAGGCTGTTGTACAGGTGTGTTGTCTAGGCGTGATTTACAGGTGTGTTGTACTAGTGTGTTGTACAGGTGTGTTGTCTAGGTGTGATTTACAGGTGTGTTGTCTAGGTGTGATTTACAGGTGTGTTGTCTAGGTGTGATTTACAGGTGTGTTGTAGAGGCATGCTGTCCAGGCATGTTGTACTAGGGTGTTGTACAGGTGTTTTGTCTAGGTGTGATTTACAGGTGTGTTGTCTAGGTGTGATTTACAGGTGTGTTGTCAAGGCGTGTTGTACAGGTGTGTTGTACTAGGGTCTTGTACAGGTGTGTTCTCTAGGCGTGTTGTTCAGGTGTGTTGTATTAGGGTGTTGTACAGGTGTGTTGTCTAGGTGTGATTTACAGGTGTGTAGTCTAGGTGTGATTTACAGGTGTGTTGTAGAGGCATGCTGTCCAGGCATGTTGTACTAGGGTGTTGTACAGGTGTGTTGTCTAGGTGTGATTTACAGGTGTGTTGTAGAGACATGCTGTCCAGGCGTGTTGTACTAGGGTGTTGTACAGGTGTGTTGTCTAGGTGTGATTTACAGGTGTGTTGTCTAGGTGTGATTTACAGGTGTGTTGTAGAGGCATGCTGTCCAGGCATGTTGTACTAGGGTGTTGTACAGGTGTGTTGTCTAGGTGTGATTTACAGGCGTGTTGTACTAGGCTGTTGTACAGGTGTGTTGTCTAGGCGTGATTTACAGGTGTGTTGTACTAGTGTGTTGTCACGGTGTGTTGTCTAGGTGTGATTTACAGGTGTGTTGTCTAGGTGTGATTTACAGGTGTGTTGTTTAGGTGTGATTTACAGGTGTGTTGTCTAGGTGTGATTTACAGGTGTGTTGTAGAGGCATGCTGTCCAGGCATGTTGTACTAGGATGTTGTACAGGTGTGTTGTCTAGGTGTGATTTACAGGTGTGTTGTCTAGGTGTGATTTACAGGTGTGTTGTCTAGGTGTGATTTACAGGTGTGTTGTAGAGGCATGCTGTCCAGGCATGTTGTACTAGGGTGTTGTACAGGTTTGTTGTCTAGGTGTGATTTACAGGTGTGTTGTCTAGGTGTGATTTACAGGTGTGTTGTAGCGGCATGCTGTCCAGGCATGTTGTACTAGGGTGTTGTACAGGTGTGTTGTCTAGGTGTGATTTACAGGTGTGTTGTACTAGGCTGTTGTACAGGTGTGTTGTCTAGGCGTGATTAACAGGTGTGTTGTACTAGTGTGTTGTACAGGTGTGTTGTCTAGGTGTGATTTACAGGTGTGTTGTCTAGGTGTGATTTACAGGTGTGTTGTCTAGGTGTGATTTACAGGTGTGTTGTCTAGGTGTGATTTACAGGTGTGTTGTAGAGGCATGCTGTCCAGGCATGTTGTACTAGGGTGTTGTACAGGTGTGTTGTCTAGGTGTGATTTACAGGTGTGTTGTCTAGGTGTGATTTACAGGTGTGTTGTAGAGGCATGCTGTCCAGGCATGTTGTACTAGGGTGTTGTACAGGTGTGTGGTCTAGGTGTGATTTACAGGTGTGTTGTACTAGGGTATTGTGCAGGTGTGTTGCCTAGGTGTGATTTACAGGTGTGTTGTCTAGGTGTGATTTACAGGTGTGTTGTAGAGGCATGCTGTCCAGGCATGTTGTAATAGGGTGTTGTACAGGTGTGTTGTCTAGGTGTGATTTACAGGTGCGTTGTCTGGGTGTGATTTACAGGTGTGTTGTAGAGGCATGCGGTCCAGGCATGTTGTACTAGGGTGTTGTACAGGTGTGTTGTCTAGGTGTGATTTACAGGTGTGTTGTCTAGGTGTGATTTACAGGTGTGTTGTCTAGGCGTGATTTACAGGTGTGTTGTCTAGGTGTGATTTACAGGTGTGTAGTCTAGGTGTGATTTACAGGTGTGTTGTCTAGGTGTGATTTACAGGTGTGTTGTAGAGGCATGCTGTCCAGGCATGTTGTACTAGGGTGTTGTACAGGTGTGTTGTCTAGGTGTGATTTACAGGTGTGTTGTCTAGGTGTGATTTACAGGTGTGTTGTAGAGGCATGCTGTCCAGGCATGTTGTACTAGGGTGTTGTACAGGTGTGTTGTCTAGGTGTGATTTACAGGTGTGTTGTCTAGGTGTGATTTACAGGTGTGTTGTCTAGGTGTGATTTACAGGTGTGTTGTAGAGGCATGCTGTCCAGGCATGTTGTACTAGGGTGTTGTACAGGTGTGTTGTCTAGGTGTCCCAGGTGTCCCAAGTAGCCATGGTGCCCAGTAGTCCCTGTCCCAAGTGTCCAAGGTGCCCAGTAGCCCCTGTCCCAAGTAGCCAAGGTGCCCAGTAGTCCCTGTCCCAAGTGTCCAAGGTGCCCAGTAGCCCCTGACCCAAGTGTCCAAGGTGCCCAGTTGCCCCTGTCCCAAGTAGCCAAGGTGCCCAGTAGTCCCTGTCCCAAGTGTCCAAGGTGCCCAGTAGCCCCTGACCCAAGTGTCCAAGGTGCCCAGTAGCCCCTGTCCCGAGTAGCCATGGTGCCCAGTAGTCCCTTTCCCAAGTGTCCAAGGTGCCCAGTAGTCCCTGTCCCAAGTAGCCATGGTGCCCAGTAGC
This sequence comes from Haliotis rufescens, assembly GCF_023055435.1. Lineage (NCBI taxonomy): Eukaryota > Metazoa > Mollusca > Gastropoda > Lepetellida > Haliotidae > Haliotis > Haliotis rufescens. Next base: position 132,188 of record NW_025963800.1, read on the forward strand.
CCCTGACCCAAGTGTCCTAGGTGCCTAGAGTCATCTCTTCAAGGCATTAATGAAGGCATCCTTTGGCACCTCCACGTTTCCGATCTGCCGCATACGTTTTTTACCTTCTGCTTGTTTCTTCAGCAACTTCATTTTCCTTGAAATGTCACCACCATACTGAAACATCCAAACACATTATAACCATTAGCTGTTGCATCAGGGACTTGCACTGAGTGGTCCAATGTTTATTGTACGAACGGCCATAGATTCAAATCCATCAAATGCATCCACTACAGTGCAGGGACATTTTACAAATATATTCACATGTTTCATTTCAGTACATTTCTACTCTTGAAGGCATAGTTGAAATGTAACAGTTTTAAATTTTGACAATTTGTTGTTGCCATAATGCTGACAAATTGTTGGTTTGAAGATCCAATTACATATTTATTTGGTATGTATTGCTTTCGAATATCTCTGAAGGATGGACATAGAAAGATGAAACGATACAGATCTTCCATATTATTTAGGTCATAATATGTACATAATCTTTCAAAATTTTGGAATCTTGTGGTGTCTCCCCATGTCAATATTAAGCTTTGTACATCGAACTCGAACAAAAGCAAAATCGGTCGCAAATGTACAAAGGACCGAATCTATGAAATATTTTCGCTGCTTTCAAGGTTATCTTAAATAGAGTACAAATTAATAACAAGTCCTTGGTTGGTTAATGCCACACTCAGCAATATTCCAGCTGTGGTCTGTAAATAATCGAGTCTGGATCAGACAATCCAGTGACTGACGTTATGATCTACGCAATTGGGATACCATGACATGCATCAACCAAGTCAACGAGCCTGACAACCCAACCCGTTAATCGCCTCCGACGACAAGGATTGTCACCTATTACAGCAGGCATGGGTTGCTGAAGACCTATTCTTTTCCCAGATCTTCACGGGTTCATATCTAGTACTTGATGATAATATATTAGTACATATCTTTCAGTCAGGCTTGTGAAAGGTTAAGAAAACTAAACCCAAGCACAGCCAAGACCTGAACTAAATAGAATACGTCTAACATTACTTGCCCAGTTCTGTCTACGTACTGAATCCAGAATGAACAAGAACCTAGCGCCATGGGGCACATTGCAAGTATGTACAGTCGTGCCGCTTTTATTCGGACACTTGCGTCATTTCACAATTCGTCCGTATAAACGAATTTCCGTATAACTGAAACCAGCTTCTTACTGGAATAGTTACTTCCCTTCAATTATGCAACTCATGACAGATGACAGAGCAAACAGATATATCCACTCACAGTTTGAAGTCACAACTTTGACCTCTGACCTCCACAGACGCCATATTTATCGAATGGGATTACATGTACAATAAACAAGCTCGTCTCAAACGTAACTTAGTCTCACGAATCAAAGGATTACCATCAGCGGAAGTGTATTGTCCGGGTAAGTGAGACAATTTTGTGTGTATTTCAGTGTTTTGTGTATGAAAATGACCATCCAGTTACGGAAACTGAATTTCCATATATACGGGTAAATTTATATAGTAATTATTTCGTTTTGAATAAAAATCGTCGGGGAACCGAGGTTTCCGGATAATTGAAGTCCGTATAAGCGGGGCATGACTGTACACAAGCCATTCATACTACCCAAGCCATTCCCTTTGGCATTTTGGCACAAATTTACATTTCACTTTGGCCTTGGTTGATTTGATATAAAAATTACTATGACTATCACTAGCGTTTACATGCTTTCCAATCTCACTCATTACATTGAACCGATGAAGATTCATCTGAATGTTTTCAAAGAAGTCAGTGATTCTCTGAGGTTTCTTTTCTGGGGCGTTTTCACCTTTTCCCCGAAATCTGACACTGCCACTTAAATTATTAAGGCCACAATAACGATCAGAAAGGTCACAATGTTTGCCAGCATTGCTTATCAGACTTCAATGAAAGACCTGTGCAAATCACTGCCAGGCTTAACGAATGAAATTGTTTGAAACAACTCATTAAATTCCCGCTTTTATGATTATTTCTGAATGGCAAGACAGCAAATCACTGCCAAATTCCATGAAATGTGCTATTCATAGACATGAGTTGTTTTTGCTAATGTCAAATGCATGTTTGGTGAAAAAGGACCTCGTGATTCACCACCAGGTCATCTAGGTGCCATCAATTGTGTTTTACTTATCAAGTAGCCCAGGAATGTTTATTTTTAGTGCCAAATATGTGAAAAATGCATAAATTATGCAAATACGCAAGCTTCATTACAGAGATATTCAGTCAGTGAGTAAACATTGGTTTATGCATGTACCAAAGGGTCTGCATGGATCCAGCAAGGGTGACACAACCATCCAAGTCACACATTGTAACCACCAGACCAGCCAGGTTGAATGCCCTGCCCTGCCCTGCCCTGCCCTGCCCTGCCCTGCCCTGCCCTGCCCTGCCCTGCCCTGCCCTGCCCTGCCCTGCCCTGCCCTGCCCTGCCCTGCCCTGCCCTGCCCTGCCCTGCCCTGCCCTGCCCTGCCCTGCCCTGCCCTGCCCTGCCCTGCCCTGCCCCAAAAGATGCTGGGACAATTCTACTCACTTCTCTGGCTAGTTCAGACATACTTACACATTTGGCTAGTACGTCCTTCCCGAGAGCTCTGATGTCTTCTCTGGCTAGTTCAGACATACTTACACATTTGGCTAGTATGTCCTTCCCGAGAACTCGGATGTCTTCCCTGGCTAGTTCAGACATACTGACACATTTGGCTAGTACGTCCTTCCTGAGGGCTCGGATGTCTTCTCTGGCTAGTTCAGACATACTTACACATTTGGCTAGTATGTCCTTCCTGAGGACTCAGATGTCTTCCCTGGCTAGTTCAGACATACTTACACATTTGGCTATTATGTCCTTCCCGAGGACTCAGATGTCTTCTCTGGCTAGTTCAGACATACTTACACATTTGGCTAGTATGTCCTTCCCGAGGGCTCGGATGTCTTCTCTGGCTAGTTCAGACATACTTACACATTTGGCTAGTATGTCCTTCCCGAGGGCTCGGATGTCTTCTCTGGCTAGTTCAGACATACTTACACATTTGGCTAGTATGTCCTTCCCGAGGGCTCGGATGTCTTCTCTGGCTAGATGAGACATACTTACACATTTGGCTAGTACGTCCTTCCTGAGGGCTCGGATGTCTTCTCTGGCTAGTTCAGACATACTTACACATTTGGCTAGTACGTCCTTCCTGAGGACTCAGATGTCTTCCCTGGCTAGTTCAGACATGCTAAAACATTTGGCTAGTACATCCTTCCTGAGGGCTCGGATGGCTTCTCTGGCTAGTTCAGACATACTTACACATTTGGCTAGTATGTCCTTCCCGAGAACTCGGATGTCTTCCCTGGCTAGTTCAGACATACTTACACATTTGGCTAGTATGTCCTTCCTGAGGACTCGGATGTCTTCTCTGGCTAGATGAGACATACTTACACATTTGGCTAGTACGTCCTTCCTGAGGGCTCGGATGTCTTCTCTGGCTAGTTCAGACATACTTACACATTTGGCTAGTACGTCCTTCCTGAGGACTCAGATGTCTTCCCTGGCTAGTTCAGACATGCTAAAACATTTGGCTAGTACATCCTTCCTGAGGGCTCGGATGGCTTCTCTGGCTAGTTCAGACATACTTACACATTTGGCTAGTATGTCCTTCCCGAGAACTCGGATGTCTTCCCTGGCTAGTTCAGACATACTTACACATTTGGCTAGTATGTCCTTCCTGAGGACTCAGATGTCTTCTCTGGCTAGTTCAGACATACTTACACATTTGGCTAGTATGTCCTTCCCGAGGGCTCGGATGTCTTCTCTGGCTAGTTCAGACATACTTACACATTTGGCTAGTATGTCCTTCCCGAGGGCTCGGATGTCTTCTCTGGCTAGTTCTGACATACTTACACATTTGGCTAGTATGTCCTTCCCGAGGGCTCAGATGTCTTCCCTGGCTAGTTCAGACATGCTAAAACATTTGGCTAGTACATCCTTCCTGAGGGCTTGGATGGCTTCTCTGGCTAGTTCAGACATACTTACACATTTGGCTAGTATGTCCTTCCCGAGTACTCCGATGTCTTCCCTGGCTAGTTCAGACATACTTACACATTTGGCTAGTACGTCCTTCCTGAGGGCTCGGATGTCTTCTCTAGCTAGTTCAGACATACTTACACATTTGGCTAGTACGTCCTTCCTGAGGGCTCGGATGTCTTCTCTGGCTTGTTCAGACATACTTACACATTTGGCTAGTTCGTCCTTCCTGAGGGCTCGGATGTCTTCTCTGGCTAGTTCAGACATACTTACACATTTGGCTAGTACGTCCTTCCTGAGGGCTTGGATGTCTTCTCTGGCTAGTTCAGACATACTTTTACAAACCTGTAGAGGTTGTGAGTTCTCTGATGAAATCCTCCTTGGGGCACTTATTGCATTTTCCTGGCTCAAGAAAATCTACATGACATAGTTGTAACCATTTTCCTTAATAAAAATTGTTACCACACAAAAAACTTTGTTTTTGTATGATATACGTCCACCCTTATGGTGCCTCACCCTCCACAGCGCGTCACGCCAAGGGAAGCAACTCTCACCAAAATCACTTTCCATATGTCTAATGCTGACGGAATGTTAGGAGGCGGGTGGCCGTGCCCCAAGGAGGATTTCATCAGACAATTCATAACCTCTACAGGTTTGTAAAATTCTCTTTCAGATTAAATCCTCCTTGGGGCACTTATTGCATCAAGATAGACTCCTAAAGATAATCTAGGAAGTGGCATCCGTCAGCAACAAGCGTGCATAAATACATCGTATTTTGATTATTTCAATGAATAAACAAAAGTTCAATAAATGGAACCAACCTTATCGTGAGGCACCACCGTCGAAAGGCGGGGGCTGGAGACAGGGCGTTATCGACCATACACAATGAAAAGAGCCATTTTTTGTGGCTTATCATATCGAGAACTCGAGACACACACACCCCCCACCCCACCCCACTTTTTTGAACAAGTGATATTGGGGGCACAGATCACGAGAGACTATAAACCCGCACAGAGCTAGGCCAGAGGGTCCCCGTAAATCGAAGGAGTGCATGTGCAAATACGATGATTATCGAGGAGTAATGGCTGGTATTGTATCGACCGTAGAAGATAAAATCCGGACCATTACTGAGCAGTGTTATAACCGGTCCGGGCGGTCTAAAATCTCGAAGGCTCAATCGGCTAGAGATGTAGAACTTTGCCCAGTTCGGAGAACTGTCTGACCAAACCGAGCACGCTCGCTTGAGTGTTTGTCGAGTTGGTAATGTTTGATGAATGTGCTCGGCTGGCTCCAAATAGCCGCGGAGCAGATCTCCTCAATGGGCAGAGCCGCAGCATACGCTTGTGTCGTAGCCACTGCTCTAACCGAATGAGCCTTCAACTTGGTAGGGGGGTCCCTGCCTTGAAGTGTGTACACCGTACATATAGTAGAGACTATCCACCTCGAGATAGTTTGTTTGCTCGCAGGTGAGCCAGCCTTCCTACCGCCATAACAGCAAAATAGTTGATTATCCTTACGGATACCCTTAGTTCTGCTGATATAGGACTTGAGGGTCCTGCGGACATCCAAGACATGAGCATGTCTTGTAGTGGTCCCCGACGAGGAAGGCTGTGAAAGAGCAGGTAGCTCAATAGGAGCCGTCACGTGGAAGGCGTGTGCGACCTTAGGACGGTAAGAGTTCGGCAGGCGAATACTGACCCTGTCCCGGTGAAAGACAGTTAGTTCGGGATCGGCTGACATTGCGTGAATGTCGCCTACCCGTCTGCCGGACGTTACCGCCACAAGGAACGCCGTCTTCCAGCTCAACAGCTGAAGAGAGAGAGACGACAGATCCCGAAAGGAAAGACCGGACAGCCAATCAAGAACGATTGACAATTCCCAAGGGGGACTGATCCGCCGGACAGGCGGTCGGATCCTGTCCACACCTGCTAAAAAACGATGCACTAATGGGTGCGCACCCAAAAGTGCCCCGTCGACGGGGACGTGAAAGGCAGCGATAGCTGTAGAGTACCCCCGGACTGACGATGCGGCCAGGCCGACATCTAGTCGCGACTGGAGGAACTCAAGTACGGCTACGAGATCTGCAGAAAAGGGATCTGCAATCCTTCTATCGACACACCAGCTCGCATAGCAGGCCCATCTATCCTCGTACTGAACGTTTGTCGAATCCCTCCGCAAAGCCAGTATTGTGTCTGCAACTCGTGCAGGAATACCGCTCTCCTGGAGGCGATTCCGGACAGTGGCCAAGCCACCCACTGAATCCTGGGATTCGGGTGGAGGGCCTCGTTCTGGGATAGGAGGTCCGGTCGTAAAGGTAATAGAACAGGAGGCTGAGCCAGAAACCTGAGTATGACTGGAAACCAACTCTGCGCCGACCAAAGGGGTGCCAGGAGCACAAGTAGTCGCGCAGGCTGAGTGGCTAGCTGAGACAGGACCTTGGAAATCAGAGGTACTGGGGGGAATGCCCACAGAATTCTGTCCGTCCAATCTAGCTGGAAGGCGTCCGGTGCCACCGACCTCGGGTCGGGGACTCGGGAGCAGAACGTTGGGGTCTGGTGATTCACCCCAGACGCAAACAGATCCACCTGGAACGACCCGTATAACTGGGAGATAATCCCGAATATCCCCGGGTCGAGCCTCCACTCGTGAGGAGCGAGGATCCGGCGAGACAGAGCGTCCGCACGGACGTTGTCTACCCCCGGGAGATAAACAGGTAGCACCCTGATAAAGTGTGAGTCGCACCATAGGAGGAACTGCCACGTCTCTTGGAGAAGCGACGGAGACACCGTTCCCCCCTGCTTCCGGATGTAAGTCATCGCCGTTTGGTTGTCCATCTCTAGACGCACCACTTGGCCACGAAGCAGATCCAGGAAGCCACCAACCTGACCGCTCTCAGTTCTAGCACATTGATATGCAGTTTGATCTCCTGCTGGGACCATAGTCCCGAGGCAGTGTGATCGTTCAGAAAGCCTCCCCAGCCGGAGAGTGACGCGTCTGTTTGAACTGTGAGAGACGGCACGGGAGTGTCGAGGGGGAGCCCCCGGGACAGATTCCCGACCTCGGTCCACCACTGAAGGTGTGCATTGAGCCACTGCAGAGTCTCGAGGACAGTCTCGAGATCTTCCGAGTTCACCCAACGTCGACGGAGCGCTTGTTGAATGGGTCTCATTCTCAAGCGCGCCCGCCAAACCACATCCACTGTCGCCGCCATGTTGCCCAGTAACTGGAGCCATGTACGAGCAGTGTGACTGGCGGACAGAAGGAACTGGGAAGTAACACTTCTGACCTTGGTAATGCGATCTTGTGACAGAGATACAAGTCCGCTCACCGTGTTGAAATTCGCCCCTAGGAAGACTAGATTCTGAGTAGGGCTCAGATCTGACTTCTTGAGATTGACTATCCACCCTAGAGTGATCAGAATATCTATCACTTGTTGTGTAGCTATCTGACTCAGGGATTGCGATAGAGCTCTTAGTAACCAGTCGTCGAGGTACGGATGGCAGAACCGACCTTTTGACCTGGCCACTTGGGCGGGAATCAACATCAGCTTGGTGAACACCCTCGGGGCCGTAGCGATCCCGAATGGTAGAACCCTGAACTAATAACACCTTCTCAGATTGAGAATAGGCCTGAACCCTCCGTCTTTTTTGGTGACTAGGAAATATGTCGAGTAGAAGCCCTCGCTTTCCTGTCCCACGGGAACGGTTCGATCGCAGCCTTCATAAGAAGTGCGTCGACCTCGGCACGGAGGAATTCCGCCCTCTCTAGGGTAGCAGGCACCGGAGTGTGCTTTATCCCGGAGAAGGGGGGGCGGATGATGTTTCCACCGAGGCAAATGGCCATCCCTTAGAGTGGACAGGGTCCAGGGATTGGATGTGACTGTCTCCCATTCCTGCAGGAATAGAGCCAGTCGGCCGCCTACGGGGACATCCGGCTTGAGGCAGTGGACCCCGGCTGTCGGCAGTTCGATAACATGCGACCGTGGGTCCGCCCGGGGCACTTCGGGCGCTAATGGGAACCCGATGGGTTCCCGGCCCCGCGAAAAGGCTGCTGGCCTTGACCAGCTGCCCTGCCCCGGCCCCTGCCTCTCTTGCTCCTCCCGGCGCCCTTACCTGAAGGAAGCGGCTGCTTCCAAGCAGGTGCAGACTTCTGACCCGGCGCATCAGCGTAGGAGGAAGCAAGTGGAGAGGTCCGCTTACGCGGTTTAACGCATGGTACCTCCAACAAGGCCTTAGAATCCTTGATGGAGGCATACAACTGTGCGGCCTCTCGGACCACCTGCTGAGCCCCAGGGAAGAGGGTGGCACCCATCTTATAAGGCAAAGCAAGTAGATCCTGGCGTGTGGAAGCCAAGTATTTGGATACCGACATCCACAGCCTGCGCATGCCCATGACTGCGCACATCATTTGCGAGGCACAGCTATGAATAGCTTCCCTCGCAAGATGACTATGTACCTCCGTAAGTTGCGCGGCCAACTCCGAAGGGTCGGCCGGCCCCTCTCCCGCTAACTCCCTCTGTACGGCCGACAGATAAGCGGAGTGTACGGACACCCGGAGCTGCTGACATGCGTTACGATATTGCTCCTCGAAGCAAACGTAAGCAGCCTTCAGCTCCGTACCGCACGCGGGAAAGGGTGGCAACCGCCGGCCCTGCTTGACCTTAGCCAAGTTGGGGGTCGAAGACCCCCCCAGGGTAACGGTGGTCCAGACGCATTCGTCCACCATCGGTACCTCAAAATCACCATCCTCTGCTAACGGGTACCGCTTAATAAGTTCGGGCAGGTCGAACTTCCTGCGGGCACCCGACAACAGAGGGTTGATGACTTCATGCACCAATGAAGACAGAATACGGAGCCGCACCTGGGGCGCCTTGCTCGGAGCAAAAGCGTCCCCCGGAAGGCGGAACTCAGTCGGATCCGACTGGGGCATGGGCGCAGCCACCTGAGGCAGTACCTGGACAATCTTGTCCCGTACATGCCTCAACGAGGAAACGAAGGAAAATATTCCCGAGGTCTCCGAGTCGTCTCCCCCCTCCTCCATCCACTCCTCCTCTCTTGATTCCGAGCCGAAATTAATTGACTATTCCCCGAGAGAAGAGGCAGACAAAGTCGGAAGGGGACGCCCGAAGGCCTGGGCCTTCGCATCCCCGGGCTGCACCCGGCCCGTAATTACAACTTTATAACTTTACAATGCGAGGTATTACGCCTTTGCATGAAAGAAATGTACCATACATACAGTTTGGTCTGCCATGGTTCTTGTACGAACGATTATCTTGTACTTTGTTTTGTCTTATAAAAAAAAAAGCACGTCTGTCTTTGTCAGATGACATAAGGAAAGTGATTTGGGTGAGAGTTGCTTCCCTTGGCGTGACGCGCCGTGGAGGGTGAGGCACCATAAGGGTGGACGTATATCATACAAAAACAAAGTTTTTTGTGTGGTAACAATTTTTATTAAGGAAAATGGTTACAACTATGTCATGTAGATTTTCTTGAGCCAGGAAAATGCAATAAGTGCCCCAAGGAGGATTTAATCTGAAAGAGAATTACACATTTGGCTAGTACATCCTTCCTGAGGGCTCGGATGTCTTCTCTGGCTAGTTCAGACATACTTACACATTTGGCTAGTATGTCCTTCCCGAGGGCTCGGATGTCTTCTATGGCTAGTTCTGACATACTTACACATTTGGCTAGTATGTCCTTCCTGAGGGCTCGGATGTCTTCTCTGGCTAGTTCAGACATACTTACACATTTGGCTAGTATGTCCTTCCCGAGGGCTCGGATGGCTTCTCTGGCTAGTTCAGACATACTTACACATTTGGCTAGTACGTCCTTCCTGAGGGCTCGGATGTCTTCTCTGGCTAGTTCAGACATACTTACACATTTGGCTAGTACGTCCTTCCTGAGGGCTCGGATGTCTTCTCTGGCTAGTATGTGTTTGCCGACTGCTGCTTGGATGGTGATGGTGAACAGCTGGCGAGGGATGGACTCCTTGAGGCGGGCACACACGCCCCTCGACATCATCCTGGCCTTCGTGGAGTGACAGATCATAGCCAGATCCTCCACGGGCTTACCGTTCAATAAGAAGTCCACCTGTAACACAGAGATCATACAACAGTCTGAACCCAGTGGGTGATAGTGTAGACACAAGCAGGTCTGAACCCAGTGGGTGATAGTGTAGACACAAGCAGGTCTGAACCCAGTGGGTGAGTGTGTGGACACAAGCAGGTCTGAACCCAGTGTGTGAGTGTGTGAACACAAGCAGGTCTCAACCCAGTGGGTGATAGTGTGAACACAAGCAGGTCTCAACCCAGTTGGTGATAGTGTGGACACAAGCAGGTCTCAACCCAGTGGGTGAGTGTGTGGACACAAGCAGGTCTGAACCCAGTAATTGATAGTGTAGACACAAGCAGGTCTGAACCCAGTGGGTGATAGTGTGGACACAAGCAGGTCTGAACCCAGTGGGTGATAGTGTGGACACAAGCAGGTCTGAACCCAGTGGGTGAGTGTGTGGACACAAGCAGGTCTGAACCCAGTGGGTGATAGTGTGGACACAAGCAGGTCTGAACCCAGTGGGTGATAGTGTGGACACAAGCAGGTCTGAACCCAGTGGGTGATAGTGTGGACACAAGCAGGTCTGAACCCAGTGGGTGATAGTGTGGACACAAGCAGGTCTGAACCCAGTGGGTGAAAGTGTGGACACAAGCAGGTCTGAACCCAGTTGGTGATAGTGTGGACACAAGCAGGTCTGAACCCAGTGGGTGATAGTGTGTGAACACAAGCAGGTCTGAACCCCGCGGGTGATAGTGTGGACACAAGCAGGTCTGAACCCAGTGGGTGATAGTGTGTGAACACAAGCAGGTCTGAACCCAGTGGGTGATAGTGTGGACACAAGCAGGTCTGAACCCAGTGGGTGATAGTGTGTGAACACAAGCAGGTCTGAACCCAGTGGGTGATAGTGTGGACACAAGCAGGTCTCAACCCAGTTGGTGATAGTGTGAACACTAGCAGGTCTGAACCCAGTGGGTGATAGTGTGGACACAAGCAGGTCTGAACCCAGTGGGTGATAGTGTGGACACAAGCAGGTCTGAACCCAGTGGGTGATAGTGTGGACACAAGCAGGTCTGAACCCAGTGGGTGATAGTGTGGACACAAGCAGGTCTCAACCCAGTTGGTGATAGTGTGAACACAAGCAGGTCTGAACCCAGTGGGTGAGAGTGTGGACACAAGTAGGTCTGAACCCAGTTGGTGATAGTGTGGACACAAGCAGGTCTGAACCCAGTGGGTGAGTGTGTGAACACAAGCAGGTCTGAACCCAGTGGGTGATAGTGTGGACACAAGCAGGTCTGAACCCAGTGGGTGAGTGTGTAGACACAAGCAGGTCTGAACCCAGTGGGTGAGAGTGTGAACACAAGCAGGTCTGAACCCAGTGGGTGAAAGTGTGGACACAAGCAGGTCTGAACCCAGTGGGTGATAGTGTAGACACAAGCAGGTCTGAACCCAGTGGGTGATAGTGTGAACACAAGCAGGTCTGAACCCAGTGGGTGATAGTGTAGACACAAGCAGGTCTGAACCCAGTGGGTGATAGTGTAGACACAAGCAGGTCTGAACCCAGTGGGTGATAGTGTGAACACAAGCAGGTCTGAACCCAGTGGGTGATAGTGTGAACACAAGCAGGTCTGAACCCAGTAATTGATAGTGTGGTCACAAGCAGGTCTGAACCCAGTGGGTGATAGTGTAGACACAAGCAGGTCTGAACCCAGTGGGTGATAGTGTGAACACAGCAAGTTTCAACCCAGTGGGTGATAGTGTGAACACAAGCAGTCTGAACCCAGTAATTGATAGTGTAGACACAAGCAGGTCTGAACCCAGTGGGTGATAGTGTGAACACAAGCAGTCTGAACCCAGTGGGTGCTAGTGTGATATCTGTCACTTAAACTTTGAAGGTCAATATTTCTGGAAGCTCAACAAACAACACAAGCAACCGTGAACTGATGAACAAAATGTTTGTGAAATGCTGAAGGTAATAGGTGTTGGAACAGCAAGAGTTACCTACCTTTGTGAGACTTGAACTCTCATACCCAGCATCCTCATAGTCGAAACTGAAACACAGCAGTCACACATTATGGTTAGTTTGTTTGTTTGTTTGTTTGTTTGTTTGTTGTTTAACGCCGCACTTAGCAATATTCCAGCGATATGACGGCGGTCTGTAAATAATGTAGTCTGGATAAGACACTCCAATGATTGACATCATGAGCATTGATTCATGGAAATGGGATACGATGACATGCATCAACCAAGTCAGCAAGTATGACCACCCGATCCCGTTAGTTGCCTCTTACGACAAGCATAGTCACCTGTTAAGGCAAGCATGGGTTGCTGAAGACCTATTCCAACGCAGATCTTCATGGATTTATTACAGTTATGGACCACACCTGTAAGATATAACACACGAGTCACACATTACGGTCATGGATCACACCTGTAAGATATAACACACCAGTCACACATTACGGTCATGGACCACACCTGTAAGATATAACACACCAGTCACACATTACGGTCATGGACCACACCTGTAAGATATAACACACCAGTCACACATTACGGTCATGGATCACACCTGTAAGATAAAACACACGAGTCACACATTACGGTCATGGATCACACCTGTAAGATAAAACACACCAGTCACACATTACGGTCATGGATCACACCTGTGAGATAAAACACACGAGTCACACATTACGGTTATTGCAGTGTTAATTCTAGTTGCTAGTGCCGGCACTGGTGGCCAACAGTGACAGAACACTGACGTCATCTTACAAGCTGGTAGCACACAGGTAACGAAGGCAGATATACAGTAAGGATTAAGTTGTACACACTGATTGGATACAAATTAAAACAACAGAACAAGCTGATTACAAGCAGTTGGGGCGGTGATCCTTGGTTAAAGCGTTCGCTCGTCACACCGAAGATCCGGGTTCGATTCCCCACATGGGTACAATGTGGCATCTTCAAGGACTGGACCACCCATGACTGGACTTTTAACACCAGCAAATATACTCTTCATAAAAGAAACTATACATCACGATTGCAACTGGGTTCTTTTTTCGAGTTTAGATTTCATAAATATTATTGCTGTATAATATGCACTTTACAAAAACAGGCGCAAAGACGTCTGGGGTAGGTGGAAAGTCAGTAAAGATTGTGGACTCCTCGAGCTGCTGTCGCCTCATGGCAGCGACCGACCATAGACGCGGGTATGTCCTGACACTCCTGCTCTAGCGCCACAAACAGTTCCTGAAGTTTCTGTGGCAGTGGTTGACGTTGACGGATGCGGCAATCCAGCACGTCCCACAGATTATAAGTAGGGCACAAGTCTGGCGAGCAGGCAGGCCAGGGTAGCGTAGGCACATTGTTCTTACGCAGAAACCTTGTGCAAACATGTGCGACGTGGGGTCTGGCATTAACCTGCTGAAAGATGCCGCCGTTGACGTTGATGAAGCGGACACTGTGGTCCTGCAGTATCTCGTCTCTGTAGCGCAGACTATTCAGAGCACCATCCCTCCTCACAAGTGCTGTCCAGCCTCCGTGATGAATGCCTCCCCACCACATGACGCTTCCCCTCCAAAACGATCAACTTGCTGAACGCAATTTTCAGCGTAACATTTGTTACGACATTGGTACACACGGGCAAGTCCATCAGTACATCAGAAAACGGGACTCGTCTGTGAACAGAGGCCATGTGACTCTCTGACAACACCACTGCAGACATTCATGGAGGTGATGCGGCGTCAGGACGTTACACAACACGGGTCTACTGGCTAGAATACCAGCTGCTCTCAGACGATTTCGAACAGTCTGATCCGATATTCGATCAGTCCTGGTACTTGTGAGGCTGTTGACGTCACTGTGATGAAACGGTCCCGCAGGTGTCGTACCTGGATGTAGTGATCTTGGCCAGGCGTTGTAATGCGAGGTTGTCCAGACCTTGGCCTGTCAGGAACGTTGCCAGTGGTATTGTAACGTCTCCACAAGTTAGAGATGGTCAATCTGGCCACACCCATCACCTGCACCACATGCAATTGCAATTGCATGCTGCATGTTTATGGCATTGCAGCTGCATTTGGGCGAATTGCTCAGTCGCGACGTCACAACATTACGTTTCGGGCAATCTGCATGTTTACTTGAAAATTTAATGAATTTTAATGATTACTTTTCCACCATACAAAAACGATCCGGTCCAGTGTCATCAAATTTATGCATGTATAGTTTCTTTTTTTTTGAAGAGTATTTAATGCAGGTTTTCATGTAGTTGCCTACAGTTCACATGTTTTATTGATGATTCTCCCTGCTACAATTAACAACTCCCACTCGTCGTTTATGTCTTAATTAAACCAGAATGTCCTGATGTTTGAGGTACTTTGCTGGAGGTGACCCAGGACCTGATGAAATCAAGACCCCAAAGTCCAATCCTTAATTACTAAAAACAATTACACAATTACAGAAGCACAGAGTGTCAAACATCTCTAACATCAGTTGTAGTGCCAGCAAACACAACAAGCAGACCCCTGTACTGGGCGCGAGCTAGGCATTTAAAGAGTGAGTGAGTGAGTGAGTTTGGTTTTACACCCGCTTTTAGCAATATTCCAGCAATATCACGTCTGGGGACACCAGAAATGGGCTTCACATATTGTACCCATGTCGGGATTCGAACCCGGGTCTTCGGCGTGACGAGTGAACGCTTTAACCACTAGGCTACCCGACCGCCCCAGGCATTTAAAGGATGCGAAGTGGCAGGAATAGAGCACAGTGGTTGTTGTGGAGACTGAGGAAGGCTACTACCTGGCGAAGCCTGATGTCAGAGACTTGAGATGATCAAAGAAGTCGACAAGGATCTCGTTCAGCGGGAACTTCACCTTCATCATTATCCTCTTTTCATCGATGTACGTCTGGTCCTTGATGATGCCACGGCGGTCCTTTCAACACCAAGATACATAGACATTGTATGTCTATTACCACACACAGTGATGTGTAATATAAGTTGATTACCACACACAGTGATGTGAAATATAAGTCTATTACCACACACAGTGATGTGTAATATAAGTCTATTACCACACACAGTGATGTGTAATATAAGTTGATTACCACACCCAGTGATGTGTAATATAAGTCTATTACCACACCCAGTGATGTGTAATATAAGTCTATTACCACACACAGTGATGTGTAATATAAGTCTATTACCACACACAGTGATGTGTAATATAAGTTGATTACCACACACAGAGTAGTATAGGTAATGGGGGTTCTGGCTCACTTCCACTGGAGCAGGATTCATATACCTATACTGCTACTACAGGAGGAATTTTTTATGCCAAAATGACTATGCAATTCAATGATAGTCATGAGATTAAGTTAAATCGGCTCTAGCTCACCACCACCTGGAGTCAATGATATAAATTTTTATAGGTAATAGGGGTTCTGACTCACTTCCACTGGAGACAGATTTATTACCTATACTGCTACTACAGGTGGCATTTTTTATACCAAAATGATGATGCGATTTAATGAAAGTCATGAGATTGGCTCTAGCTCACCAAAACCTGGGGCCAATCATTGCTTTAGATGAGTCTAAATGGTAATAAAAATATTCTTTATTATTTTTATCGATAAAGCGATATTCAACATTTTTATTAAGTTCTTCGTTCATTTTACTAGGAGACCAGACTATATAACTACACTCTTTTTGTAAATTGATAAGAAACAATTGATAACCGTATTTGGTTGGTTTGACATCACTGATATAATAAAAACCTTGTGGTAATTCTCTCCATTGAATAGCTTTTTCCATTATTATATATTTATGTAAGCATTTGTCTAAATGTGATCAAACGATAGTAAGCAATCTATTTTTAATCTCCAACCAGTTCTTTGGTTTTGGCACGGAATAATTGACGTGCTTGTTGCCTCCCCTGTTCTATGAACTTTTTTTTCTCGTCTTCGCTAATACCGCTGGTCTTACGAGATTTTGATCGAATCTCCTGCTTCATTTCGTTGTATTTGGTGAGTTCCTGACAGCACTAAACGGAACTCATCCTCGGATATCTTACAATCGGCCATTGCTGTCGAAATATGATCCTCAATGCTGTTCAACTTTGCTTCGGCAAGTATCCGAATACTATCGTGTTTTAATGCTTTCTTTTGCAACCTACGAGAAATGAATTTTATCGCTATTCCTGCCAGTCCCGAGACTCCAGCGGTTATTTCCATGCCGAGCACGATAGGCGCGGCGATTATAGTTGATAGTAAACCGATACCCGCTACACCGAGTCCCATGCCAGATACTACAAGAGCGGTGTCAACTCCGTCCAGAGCATTCACGGCTCTGCGATACTTTTTATACAATCCAAGTCTCAACTCCCTATCCTTCCCTATTCGATGTTTTATGTCGCTTATTTGATGTAATCGAAATCCATCAACAGTTTCCATCTTTTCAAATGCTTCATCGAGCGCCGGATATAAACTCATAGTGTATATTACGTTCATATAATAGTCTTTAATTGGTCTTGCTTAATTGTTTTGAGACTATACATCAATCTTATCAAATGTATATTATACGGCAATAATATCTTAGAAAGAGAAATGCTGTCACTTTTAATAATTTGGACCCCCTCGAGGGTTGCAACGGGCGATGCTCCGATATGAATAATACTGCAACGTTGACGCTCGTGTTTCTTGAGCCATTTAATCGATAGACCTGGTAATATTTCGAAGGCATCTACCGGTGCATCTCCGAACAAGACTTCAATAATAAGCGTAGAAAGATTAGGTATTGCACTCAAGTTAACTTTAATTTCATTGAATTCAGTAACCAAATTTAAAGTAACATTTTTTAAGGCCGGACGACTATATAACATATGACCTGGGTTTTCTGGCAGGGGGGTAACTAACACACTTTTTCGTTTTGATGGGATATAAGCCGCAAGTATGATGCCACTATTTATTATCTTAGTTAAATTATGTCCTTTACCCATCATCACATAAGGTGGGGTAATGACGATATTCAGTAGCCACTCGATGTTTGCTTCGACCATAGTCCATTTATTATCGTCGTTGCGAGTAATATTGTACGAAGTGTTTTTAAGGAGTCTACTAACATCGACATCGCTTAAATCTCCTAGATTACCCGTGAATGTGACTTCTTTCCGCTTGTAAACATTATCGTGTAAGTGTAAAGCGTATAACTTACCATCAGTACCGGGTTTATCGAATCCTTCTGTGTCTCCGAGATCGGAAAGCGTAATTGTATTACATTGTCTTAGTGTTCCAGGGCCTGATGCATCAACCATTATTTTTAATATGGAGTGTTACACTTAAGTATCCTATATGTACAGGTTGGTGTTTTACATCTAATACAGAAATTTTGAGGTCTGAAATAATACCACGCTTCAATTTTTTATATTGTAATGACGAGAAAGATTCCGTTCTACCGCTATTGTATTTTTCATTTTTAACTGGAATAGATCTGAGCAGAGTTGAAGGACTTTCTAGTTGAATATTATCCGTCGTGCTTATTTGATCAAGATGGATGAACAACTCTTTATAGGG
This sequence comes from Haliotis rufescens, assembly GCF_023055435.1. NCBI lineage: Eukaryota > Metazoa > Mollusca > Gastropoda > Lepetellida > Haliotidae > Haliotis > Haliotis rufescens. The sequence continues at coordinate 149,852 of NW_025963800.1, forward strand.
AACTAAATCGGGTAATTTTTCTCCAGAAGCTCTTCCAGGTATTAAACTCATAGAACTGTAGATACCACTTGGTGGTGTTGCAAATCCAAGTGTAACTAATAAGTTCTCGTGAATATATATATCTTTTTTCCCATTGTTTATTTCCAGTCTCCCAGTCGCCTCATTTTGTGTGAGACTAGATCCCAAACGCTTAAAAATTTCATCATTGAGTGAGCATACGCTGTAATACCCATCAGGTATAGAAATGAAATCACCATCAGGTATAATAATATCTCTATAAACTTCCGAAGCATTTATATTGGTCCACAGTGGGTAATACGTTACATCACATAGAGCTACTTTGAGTTGTCCATCCCAGTTATCGATAGTATGAAGCAGTTCAATAGACTGACCATTTGTTATTCCAGGTAGTGTAACATACATATCAAATATACAATGATACTATATCATAACTTAAATATGGAATCAACCATTATTTTTAATATGGAGTGTTACACTTAAGTATCCTATATGTACAGGTTGGTGTTTTACATCTAATACAGAAATTTTGAGGTCTGAAATAATACCCCGCTTTAATTTTTTATATTGTAATGTTGAGAAAGATTCCGTTCTACCACTATTATATTTTTCATTTTTTACTGGAACACTTCTGAGCAGAGTTGAAGGACTTTCTTGTTGAATATTATCCGTCGTACTGATCTGATCAAGATGGATACACAACTCTTTATAGGGAACTAAATCGGGTAATGCATATACAATCACTGATTCGTGGGGTGCTAATATTACTGGCTGTCCAAATCCAAGTGTAATTGCTAAGTTCTCACCAATAAGTATACTTGTTACTCCAGCGTTTAAAATCAGCGCCCCATTCGACTCATTTTGTATGAGACTAGCTCCCATATGCATAGGCTTAAAAATTTCATCATTGAGTGAGCATACGCTGTAATACTCATCAGGTATAGTAATGCGTTTTTCAATACTATTGCTTTCACCTGGTATAATCATCTCATTATTTCTTTTTATGGCATTTATATTGGTCCACAGTGGGTAATATGTTACATCACATAGAGCTACTTCGAGTTGTCCATCCGAGTTATCGATAGTATGAAGCAGTTCAATAGACTGACCATTTGTTATTCCCGGGAGTATGCTGCTTCGAGGCGGGCTGATCTTTCGTCTTCTAAGTTACGCAATCTTTCCGCCACGCGGCGTCTACTGAACTCATCGCCCGCCTGTTCAAATTTTGTTTTCTCTTGAGCTATATGCTTGTCGATTTCGGATATCTTGGCTATATTATTGATGAGTTCTCCCCGCATTGTTCGCATTGCCTTGTCAAGACCTCGTAATTCCCTAATACTGAACTCCGAATATGGTACCTGTAACGTGGAATTATCGTAATGAGTATCTAAGATTTCTCCGAGTCCGTCTGAGGCCACCTTCGAGGAAGCCTCCAAATCATCTGTATTAACGAGTTCATCACGCACGGTTCGAAGAACCTTAGTAGTCTTCGCGGAAAGTCGTCGGTAGTCCACAAAACCTAATTTATCACGAACAGTGCCGATGCCATGTTTAGCAGCTATCGTAGGCAAGGCTAGGGGCTTACGAGTACGAGAATGCATAAGATCAATATCCGGAGCGCCACGCAGTCGCAATATTCCTTTACTATCTATCGTAAACTTTGAATAGTCACGACCTATTGGGGTATCATCTTTTAATGCATCGTAATAATCATTGACGGACGATTGTAAAAGTTCATCGTTAAGACTACTAAACCTGGTTTCATCAGTACCCTCTTCGTTTGGGTTATCAAAGTCATCAAAGGTACTTAGATCAAAGTCATTATGTTCAAAATTAGCCATTTTTATATTAAACATAGGGTACATAATTTCAATATAAACAATGTCTTCGCAATACGGACGCAAGTTAAACCCACAACGTAGACTTCGAGATCCATTAGGGGTCAAAGCAATTTGTCAGTCTGTAACTATAACTAATAACCCTAGTACCATAGATCAGAATCAAACGCTTCTGGTTCGCTTTCCTAATCTCGGCGCACACGATGTGTTCGTTCCGGGAACTGTCCGACTAGCATTTACGATTAGTTTGACTTCTACCGACGTTAACAGGGAGCCCGTTCAGAACATAGGTCGTGCTATCGTTAAGAAAATTGCGATTAAAATTAGCGGTAATGAGGTTTTGTGTATCGACGATAGCGATGTATACTATTGTTACATGGATCTCTGGAGAACGGATAAAGAGCGGGAAAACTTACAGTACCAAGGTATTTGTAATAAGAACACATTGAGACTGCGCATGGGTGCTGAAAATGGTGTTGATACCAACGAAAAAGATAAGGCCGTTGCCGACGCATTAGGTAACAGATTCTATATTCCCCTAGACTTTGAATTACTAGATTCCCACATGCCCTTTTATCAAGCATCCCTAGGCAATAGGTTAGAATACGAACTCACTTTTAATGACTACGGTAGAGTAATCAGATCTGCTAATGAAGATGCTAGATATTCCATTGACAATATCTCTCTGGAGTACGATATGATAACGGATCCCGAATTAGCCAGACAAATTCGTAACCAGTATACGGGAAGTTTAGCCATTTTGTACGATCGCGTGCTGCGACACCGAAAGATCACGAGGGACAAAAAAGATACGATGTGGAATATCAATCTAAACGTCCCCACGAGGTCGCTGAAGGGTATTTTAATGTTGTTCGAGGACCCCTCCGATGCGTTTAAAAGAAATACCGAGAAGTTTTACAATCCCAAGATTACAAAAGTAGAATTGACTATCGAGGGCGTTCCTAATCAACTATATAGCCAAGGAATGCTAGCGTATCACCAGTGGGATGAGATTAAAAAACTTCCTTCTATAAAACGTTCTCCGGAAGTTAACGCGGTCGTGAAAGATCTGTCTCTCGGGAGTGTATCGATGGGTGAATACCTCACCACGAAGTACGCGCTATGGCTCGACATGCGAACAACGGACGATGACCAATTACACGGCAGTGGGAGGAGAATAGAAAATGCTAGCGAGGGTGCCACCATACAGATAACGAAGCTCCAGGAAGCGGCTGGTAAATTAAACATATATTTGTACGTGATTATGGAAGCGCAACTTAATATACAGAATGGGAGATTCGTGCAAGCAATCTATTGATAATCTTTTACCTAAAGATCCGCACTGCGCTATTATATGCGGGCAAACGGGCTGCGGAAAAACAGCTTTTATTCTAGATATTTTAGAAAGTCATTATCGGGACGTTTTCGATCATATTATTATTCTGTGCCCGAATATAAGCGTTAATAAAACATACTTATCGAGAGATTGGGTAATGAATGATGACGGGGTACACAGAGTCGATCCGGGCGATCGATTACAAGACTCTCTCCGAGTATGTCACGAAAAATACAAAGGAGAATCGACTCTTTTCGTAACAGACGACTGCAGCGCGAGTAAAGAACTCACAAAAAAGAAAGATATGCTTTCGTATTTAGCATTCTCCGGTCGGCATACTCAACGTAGCGTTTGGGTACTTACTCAAAAATACAACTCTGTCCTGAAAGATCTCAGAGAGCAGACCAAATGGGTAGCGCTGTTTCATTGCAAAGATCGAGATTCATTCGAGGAATGTTTACGCGAAAATGATGTCATTTATACCAAGATCGAACGAGCAAAAGTCAGAAAAGTGTTAGCGGCAACGAAGCACTGTAAACTCGTATTAAAAACCGATCAACCAGCTGCTTATGCAATTGCTTAGCAAAATGTAGCAAAATGTAGCAAAATTATAGCAACTGCTTAGCAAAATGTAGCAAAATTATAGCAAAAATGTAGCAAATTGAACATTAGCGGTTAATATTACATAAAATGTGGTTCGAAATCCTCATTCTTTCGCAACAGTTCATTATTACGGGTTGTATTGGATATGTCATATTATATCATGTTAGACTTAAATATCTCCTTAGGTATTACATTATGGAATGCAACGAACTCATCGAACAAAAGCTCAAAGAATCTGATGTAGATCAAAAAACACATCAACATGCTGATAAACATAGAGAAAGACTCGCCGCTTTGGTAGCCGGTGGAAAATGTTCCCAATATTTGGGGGAAAATTAGGGTCTTCTATATTACAACTATACACAGTCGTAGCTAGTACGTTTCTCCCCATCCCGGCAGAACATCGCATGTATTTATGCGAATCTCTCGAGAAAGACCCCTTCATCGAACACGCTATAAGCGCAGTGAGCTGTGAGTTTTATCATAGATTCGGAATGTTCTTAGCTCCGTTCACCACAGCTTTAATAACGGCTAGGTATTGTCAATTTAAACATACATGCCCACTTAATAATAATGGAGACACAATCACAACAGGTGACACCACAGATTGTGAACGAGGAACCACAACAGATTGTGGAACAACAAGTGAACACACAACAACAAGTGAATGAGGATGCACCACATGTGAATGAGAATGTGAATGCACCACATGTGAATGAGAAAATACTAAAACCCAGAGTTACTAAGAACCCCCAAAAAATAGCCGCAGGAAGAAAGGGAGGGTTGGCGCGCAAAGCGAAATTAATAAATAATTCAAATATTAATCCGATTAAAACATGGGCACTAGTAGGAGTTGCTGGTATAGTAAAATGTAAATATAAAATGTAAATGTAAAAATAGTAAAATGTTGGTAAACGCGACGTATCATTCAGCGGTGGTCACCGGCTTGGCCATTGGCTATGCCCGTATGGCTAAAATGATTACTAAAGCAACACCTCCCAAGCTAGATTTTAATGGACTTGACATCGGAATGATGGTTCTGGATATTGGATTGGCTATGGCAACGAAGGATATGCCCATCAAACAAGGACTTATCCCGGAAGACATAATGAAGTAATTAAACATTTGAATATTTTATATTATTAAACATGGCAACAATTGCGATGATGGTCGGTGGAGCTGTTGTTAATGCTCTAGCTTTTTCGGGGAGTAATTATTTATTTTCCAGTATGAGGGAATCAAACGCTAAAGAAGTTGAAGAGGAGCGTAAACGACATAATGAAGCTTTAGAACAATACCAAGCAGCCCAGTTGCAATATACACAGCAGAGAATGAAGAGATTAGACTTTATTCATGAACAACTGATTAAGGAAGGACATTCAATTCAAACGTTTAAGGATGTCGAATATGCCATGCACGAATACCCGGTACTTCCTCGTTTTTGGGAAAAAACTCGACCCAACACCGAGACCAACAATGAGTCAGTTTTATACACCGTCAGAGGAACAAAAGAACCGAGAGGTAAAATTTATCATGTTGGGATTGACTGCTGTATTGATTTTCAGCTATACCATGAATACGCAGTGACAGCTGTGGCTATGACCTAGTTTAGAGCGATCTATAAATAGCATAATCAATATCTCGCCTAGTGTAGATGTGATTTGCATTAAGACAAATGATATGATAGATGTATATACCATGAATAACTGCAAGTTTACACTCATGGGTAAGACTACTCTATGTAATAGACGCTGTGTTGATTTTTACTGCGGTATACACAATTATTACATCAGGCGCGGAAACATAAACTATAAGTGTTCTGAATGCGGGATAGGGGTCAAAGGTCGTTATTGTTTATGCAAGAAACACGTTGCTGATAGGGTCAGGAACCAGATTATTTATGCTAGGAAGAGAGATTACATCAATGAGAGGAATAGGTTGGGGAGAATACGTATTTAGATATATGAAAAACAACCAATTAGACATTTGTCTCATTTTGCATATACCATTCAACCACAATGGTTTTTGTCAGAGAATTAAAAGCTATGGCAAAGCAAAGTGGACTGCGTGGATATTCTCGTATGAGAAAAGCTGAATTGATGGATTTACTCGGTTTGGAATACAACAAACCCCAGACTGTTAGAGAACTCAAAGTTCGAGCGAGAGACAGTGGGCTGAGAGGTTATTCTCGAATGAGAAGAGCTGAATTGATCGCTTTACTAGATAATAATCAACCTAATGATGATATTCAACATAATAATGTTGATAATGATAATGATGTTGAGAATAAACAACAAGAATTAATATTTGTACCCACATCCGCCGGCGTTGGTAAATATCTAAGAGGTTGGAAGATGGATATTAATTCCAACATGGATGTTAACGATATTAAGCCCATCATATCGAGTAAAATTAACGAAGAATTAGATGATTTACATAGTATAAAATACCAGCTGACGATTAAAATGACATTAAGTAAAAGTAACACAGACGATAGCACCGAATATACCGAACCATATTTCCGAAGCAATCAAGAAGTTTTAACCGAATCCGATACTATAAACGCATCATTAGATACATCAATTCAGAGAATACAGGAAACTTTAGAACGCTGGACTAATAGAGGTTCGGGTTGGGGTGTGGATAAAATCGATAGTTTATACTTAGATATAGCGAATTATATGCCTTTCAAAGGTGGATCTTATATAGATTTACCCCCGTATTATAAGAAGAAAAAAGCCATAATTAACGTAAAAAATAAATGCGATGACTGTTTAAGAATGATGATAAGATCTGCATTGTTCCCCGTAGACAAAAATCCGGATAGACCTTCTAGCTATCCCCAAAACGATGGACTCAACTTCGATGGTATAGACGAACCTACACCAATATCGCAAATTGATAAGGTGGAAAAGCAAAATAATTTAGCTATAAATGTTTTCGGACATTCTAAAGGAATTGTTGTACACAGGATAAGCTCCGCTCCGGAAAATATCCCCAGAATCAATTCATTTCTGATCGAAAAAGATGGAAAATATCATTATACGTGGATAAAGAGTTTAAACAGGGTGCTATACGATCAAACAAAACATAAAGAAAAGAAATATTTCTGCGAAAGATGCCTACATGGGTACAGCAGACAAGATCTATTAGAAGCGCATAAAGAAGACTGTAGAGGTGTTGGACAGAATGCTATCAGGATCGATATGCCTAAAGAGGGAAAAAATATATTAAAATTTGAACATTATTGTAATCAAATGCCAGTACCGTACGTAATTTACGCCGACTTCGAAGCGCTTATCAAACCCATAGAAAATACCAACCATAGCAATACTGATATTAGTTTTACCTACAAAACTCAAGAACATATTCCTTGTGGGTTTGGATATATATAGTTGTAAGGTATGATGGGAAAACAAACCCGCCCGTGATTTACAGAGGTCTCGATGCAGCTGGAAAGTTCCTAGAATATCTACAAAATGAAGAGAGAATAATCAGGGAAAAATTATCAGGGAAAAATTATCGTGTAAGAAACCCATGCGTATGACGAGGGATGATTGGAGGGCCCATAAGAAGTCAACGAGTTGTCACGTTTGTAATAAACCCCTGGATGGGGATTTCGTAAGAGATCATTGCCACGTCACCGGTAATTATCGGGGGGCCGCTCATAACGAGTGTAACTTGAAACTAAAAATGAATTCTCAAACAATACCCATCCCCGTTGTGTTTCATAACCTTAGGGGATACTATTCACATCTCATTATGCAAGCTATCTCAAAGACCGACGGCGGTTTAACGTGCATTCCTAATAATATGGAAAAATACATATCGTTCTCGTTGACTAAACCAATACATTATAGGGACAAGGATGGGAAATCTAGAATAAAGCAAAGTAATGGGCTTAGATTCATAGACTCCGTACAGTTTCTGTTATCTTCCCTGGACAATTTAGCTAATGCGAACAATCCCGATGACTTAGCGATAACAAATAAATATACCGATAAGATAACTCGTCATTTGTTGCTGAGAAAAGGTGTATATCCTTACGAATATATGGATGATTGGTCTAGATTCGAAGAAACTGAATTACCACCCCTGGAATCATTCTATAGTAACTTAACAGAATCTAGAATAACCCATGCCGATTATGAACACGCTCTGACGGTCTGGGATAAATTAGGTTGTAAGAATTTAGGCGATTATCACGATCTGTACTTAAAAACCGATGTACTGTTACTCGCCGATATATTCGAGATATTTAGAAAGACATGTTTCAAACAATATGGCTTGGACCCGGCATGGTACTATTCCAGTCCCGGACTATCGTGGGATGCATTGTTGAAGAAGACCGGCGTAGAAATAAAACTACTCACAGATTACGATATGCACTTGTTTATTGAGAAAGGATTAAGAGGTGGTATATCGATGGCAGCTAAAAGGTATTCTAAGGCTAATAATAAATTAGTGGAAGGATACGATCCGAGTAAACCCGACACGCACATATTATATCTCGACGCTAACAATTTGTACGGATGGGCTATGAGTCAACCTTTACCCAAGGGTGGTTTTGAATGGGTCGATGATATCCATAATATCAATGTGAATGATATCCATAATAATGATGCGAATAAAGGGTACATACTAGAAGTTGACTTGGAATATCCAAGTTCATTACATAAAGACCATAACAGTTATCCGCTAGCTCCCGAAAGATTAATGGTTAATAAAGACTGGATGTCGGAATATCAACGCTCCTTGATGGGTAATAGTAGGTTAGCTAACGTAGAAAAACTCGTACCAAATTTGATAGATAAAACAAAATATATAGTTCACTACAGAAATCTCCAGTTGTATCTATCGTTAGGTATGAAACTTAAGAAAATACACAGAGTTCTTAAGTTCGATCAAAGCCCTTGGATGGAGCCCTATATAAGGTTGAACACAGATTTAAGAAAGATAGCTACCAGCGATTTCGAAAAGAATCTATATAAGCTCATGAATAACTCGGTATTTGGTAAAACTATGGAGAATCTAAGGAAGCGTGTTGATGTTAAATTAGTCAGATCTAATGAGGAAGAAAGACTCAGGAAACTTATAGCCAGTCCGGCTTTTAACAGAAGCAAGATATTCGATAACGACTTAGCCGCGTTGCATATGCAGAAGAGTAATATAAAATTCAACAGACCGGTGTACGTCGGTATGAGTATTCTCGACTTGTCAAAACACTTAATGTATGACTTTTATTACAACGAACTTAAGAAGCAATACGGCGATAGATGCGAGGTGTTATATACCGACACAGATTCTTTGTTGATGGAAATACAAACCGAGGATGTGTATAAAGATATGGCAGAAAAAATAGATATGTACGACACGAGCGATTACCCTAAAGATAATCCACTGCACAGCGTAGTAAATAAAAAGGTGTTAGGTAAGATGAAGGATGAATGTGCTGGGACCCCTATAGCGGAGTATGTAGGATTAAGACCTAAGATGTATTCTATAAAGAAGTCCGATTATGGGGAGATAAGAAAAGCTAAGGGCGTTAAGAAGTATGTTGTAAAAAAGCATATCAAACACGAACAGTATAAAGAACATTATTTAACGGTAGAACTTTCAAACACGAGATGAACTCTTTAAGAAGTTACGATCATAGGATATATGGATTAAGAATGAACAAGACATCATTATCCCCCTTAAATACAAAGAGATGGATTGATAATGATGGTGTAAATACCTATGCTTATGGTTATGGTGGTAATACCGTACCGTCGGGGACTATGAACAACTCTTCTCGTACAAATGCCCTACCCAGTCCATCTTGAAGATAATAAAGAATAGGCTCTCCTTCTTTCGTAACCAATCGACTAATGTTATACGTCTTAAGGGACCATATGGGATCGGTTGCGCGACGTAGGCCTCCTTCGAGTTCACCTGCCTGGTATAAATATCTTACCCTTACTCTATCCGGAAGTTTTTGTTCTTTGCCTCTCCTCGGTGCTGAAGATTCGGAAGTCACGGATTTCATTTTAATAGCATGGGATAGTTTCTTCCCTATTAATCTCGTTACTTCATTATTCAGCGCTGATACAACGGCTGATAATCGTGTCACCCATTCGGTTGATCTCAATCGTTCCGATTTCATTTCGATCCCATACTGATAACCAAACAAACGTTCCGCTAATGTCCGGTTAAATCTTTCGACGATAGCTTGACTGCGGTGGGCCTCTCTTTCACCACGGACGATTTCGACATCGTTCTTTGTTAACAGTTTAGTTACCGATCCCATAAACTCGCGACCTGGATCTACTTGAAATAGCTTAGGCCATTTTAGCGGTCCGCGTTTATATATGCGGCTCAGTGCATTAGCTACCTCTGTTGATTCTTTCGATGTTAATGGCTCAGCCTCTTTGTATCGACTAGCCACATCTACTACGGTTAAAGCGTATTTATACGTTTTGCGTTTTACCTTATCGTGGGGAAGAAACAAGAGGTCAGCCTGATGAACTTCATTCGTTGTAAAAATATCAGACTTCTTCCTCGGTATATAACGCGGTGCCGGTAAATATATCTGCCACATCGCTCGTTTCTTTAACCAATCCTTGGCCACATCTTTAGATACCTTAGCCGCGGTGGCTAATTTTTTTATTGCTCCTACACCTTTCCAATATCCTCGTGGGCTATAGTAAATTTTATCCATTATTAATTAATATTGATATTTCTTTTAAAACGACTTTCGTTGAATCGCATAATCATTTTTATACTAATAGAAGCATTGATTGGCCCCAGGTGGTGGTAAGCTAGAGCCAATCTCATGACTATCGTTAAATCGCTTAATCATTTTGGCATAAAAAATGCCACCTGTAGTAGCAGTATAGGTATATGAATCCGTCTCCAGTGGAAGTGGTCCAGAACCCCTATTACCTATAAAAATTTATATCATTGGCTCCAGGTGGTGGTGCGCTAGAGTCAATTTAACTTAATCTCATGACTATCATTGAATTGCATAGTCATTTTAGCATAAAAAATTCCTCCTGTAGTAGCAGTATAGGTATATGAATCCTGCTCCAGTGGAAGTGAGCCAGAACCCCCATTACCTATACTACTCACAGTGATGTGTAATATAAGTCTATTACCACACCCAGTGATGTGTAATATAAGTTGATTACCACACACAGTGATGTGTAATATAAGTCTATTACCACACACAGTGATGTGTAATATAAGTCTATTACCACACCCAGTGATGTGTAATATAAGTCTATTACCACACCCAGTGATGTGTAATATAAGTCTATTACCACACACAGTGATGTGTAATATAAGTCTATTACCACACCCAGTGATGTGTAATATAAGTCTTTTACCACACCCAGTGATGTGTAATATAAGTCTATTACCACACACAGTGATGTGTAATATAAGTCTATTACCACACCCAGTGATGTGTAATATAAGTCTATTACCACGCCCAGTGATGTGTTATATAAGTCCATCCACACACACACACACACAGACAGACAGACAGACAGTCAGACACAGACACACACAGACACACACAGACACACACACACACACACACACACACACACACACACACACACACACACACACACACACACATACACATTATGTAATATAAGCCGATTACCATACAAAGAGATGTGACGCTGCCAAGGTAGGAGTCCGGCATCAAGATGGTTCCCGTGACAATAGGTTCCTGGAAATCTTCAATAATGGCAGTATCTGGTAGCTGTAGCATCAAGAAAACAAATATAAAGTTTTCCTCCTTTGAAAGCCTTACATAACATAGAGGCTACCATCTGTACTTGAAACTAACATAGTGAGTTAACTAAAGGCTGTTTGACAAGTCTTGACTGGCAGGTTTGATTTTAATTATTCACTTTTGTATAGGTAGATCATATCACCAAGAATGTTTGGGGATCTATTCAGTGTTGTACAGGAAGATCAACTCAACAGGAATGTTTGGGGAACTATTTGGTGTTGTACTGGAAGATCAACTCACAAGGAATGTTTGGGGAACTATTTGGTGTTGTACAGGAAGATCAACTCACCAGGAATGTTTGGGGAACTATTCAGTGTTGTACAGGAAGATCAACTCACAAGGAATGTTTGGGGAACTATTTGGTGTTGTACAGGAAGATTAACTCACCAGGCATGTTTGGGGAACTATTTGGTGTTGTACAGGAAGATCAACTCACCAGGCAAGGATTCAACAGCGTTATTTCCGGGGCTCCGTATTTTCTAATGTTCTTGGAACCCGAAATCTTCACTGGAATGAAAAGCAGACAGCTCATTATGATGAGCATACAACGGAACAACACTAGACAGACAGACATCCAGAACACAACCAGACAGACAGACACAACACTGCCAGACAGACAGACAGAACACTGCCAGACAGACAGACAGAACACTGCCAGACAGACAGGCAGAACACTGCCAGACAGACAGAACACTGCCAGACGGACAGACAGAACACTACTAGACAGACAGACAGAACACTGCCAGACAGACAGACAGAACACTGCCAGACAGAGGGACAGAACACTGCCAGACAGACAGACATAACACTGCCAGACAGACAGGCAGAACACTGCCAGACGGACAGGCAGAACACTACCAGACAGACAGACAGAACACTGCCAGACAGACAGACAGACAGAACACTGCCAGACAGACAGACAGAACACTGCCAGACAGACAGACAGAACACTGCCAGACAGACAGGCAGAACACTGCCAGACAGACAGAACACTACCAGACAGACAGACAGAACACTACCAGACAGACAGACAGACAGATCACTACCAGACAGACAGAACACTACTAGACAGACAGACAGACAGATCACTACCAGACAGACAGAACCCTACTAGACAGACTGACATCCAGAACAACCAGACAGACAGACAGAACACTGCCAGACAGACAGACAGAACACTGCCAGACAGACAGACAGAACACTACCATACAGACAGACAGACAGAACACTACCAGACAGACAGACAGAACACTACCAGACAGACAGAACACTACCAGACAGACATCCAGAACAGACAGACAGAACACTACCAGACAGACTGACATCCAGAACAGACAGACAGAGTACTACCAGACAGACAGAACACTACCAGACAGACATCCAGAACAGACAGACAGAACACTACCAGACAGACTGACATCCAGAACAGACAGACAGAACACTGCCAGACAGACAGACAGACAGAACACTGCCAGACAGACTGACAAAACACTGCCAGACAGACAGACAGAACACTGCCAGACAGACAGACAGAACACTGCCAGACAGACAGGCAGAACACTACCAGACAGACAGACAGAACACTGCCAGACAGACAGAGAGAACACTGCCAGACAGACAGAACACTACCAGACAGACAGACAGAACACTACCAGACAGACAGGCAGAACACTGCCAGACAGACAGACAGAACACTACCAGACAGACAGACAGAACACTGCCAGACAGACAGAACACTACCAGACAGACAGACAGACAGAACACTACCAGACAGACAGACAGACAGATCACTACCAGACAGACAGAACACTACTAGACAGACAGACAGACAGATCACTACCAGACAGACAGAACCCTACTAGACAGACTGACATCCAGAACAACCAGACAGACAGACAGAACACTGCCAGACAGACAGACAGAACACTGCCAGACAGACAGACAGAACACTGCCAGACACACAGACAGGCAGGACACTGCCAGACAGACAGAACACTACCATACAGACAGACAGACAGACAGAACACTACCAGACAGACAGACAGAACACTACCAGACAGACATCCAGAACACTACCAGACAGACAGACATCCAGAACAGACAGACAGAACACTGCCAGACAGACAGACAGGCAGGACACTGCCAGACAGACAGAACACTACCAGGCAGACAGACAGACAGAACAGTACCAGACAGACAGACTGACAGAACACTGCCAGACAGACAGACAGGCAGGACACTGCTAGACAGACAGAACACTACCAGACAGACAGACAGAACACTACCAGACAGACAGAACACTACCAGACAGAGAGACAGAACACTGCCAGACAGACAGACACAACACTACCAGACAGACAGAACACTAACAGACAGACAGAACACTCCTAGACAGACAGAACACTACCAGACAGAGAGACAGAACACTGCTAGACAGATAGAACACTACCAGACAGAGAGACAGAACACTACCAGACAGACAGACACAACACTGCCAGACAGACAGAACACTACCAGACAGAGAGACAGAACACTGCCAGACAGACAGAACACTGCCAGACAGACAGAACACTACCAGACAGACAGAACACTACCAGACAGAGAGACAGAACACTGCGAGACAGACAGACACAACACTGCCAGACAGACAGAACACTACCAGACAGACAGAACACTACCAGACAGAGAGACAGAACACTGCAAGACAGACAGACACAACACTGCCAGACAGACAGAACACTGCAAGACAGACACAACACTACCAGACAGAGAGACAGAACACTGCGAGACAGACAGACATAACACTGCCAGACAGACAGAACACTACCAGACAGAGACACAGAACACTGCTAGACAGACAGAACACTACCAGACAGAGAGACACAACACTGCCAGACAGACAGAACACTACCAGACAGACAGACAGAACACTGCCAGACAGACAGAACACTACCAGACAGACAGAACACTACCAGACAGACAGAACACTACCAGACAGAGAGACAGAACACTGCTAGACAGAGAGACAGAACACTGCTAGACAGACACAACACTGCTAGACAGACACAACACTACCAGACAGACAGACACAACACTACCAGACAGAGAGACAGAACACTGCTAGACAGACAGAACACTACCAGACAGAGAGACAGAACACTGCAAGACAGAGAGACAGAACACTACCAGACAGAGAAACAGAACACTGCAAGACAAACAGAACACTGCTAGACAGACAGAACACTACCAGACAGACAGACAGAACACTACCAGACAGAGAGACAGAACACTGCTAGACAGACAGAACACTACCAGACAGAGAGACAGAACACTGCTAGACAGACAGACAGAGCACTACCAGACAGAGAGACAGAACACTACCAGACAGAGAGACAGAACACTGCTAGACAGACAGAACACTACCAGACAGACAGACAGAACACTACCAGACAGAGAGACAGAACACTGCTAGACAGACAGAACACTACCAGACAGACAGAACACTAACAGACAGACAGAACACTACCAGACAGACAGACAGAACACTACCAGACAGAGAGACAGAACACTGCCAGACAGACAGACACAACACTACCAGACAGACAGAACACTACCAGACAGACAGAACACTGCTAGACAGACAGAACACTACCAGACAGACAGAACCCTACTAGACAGACTGACATCCAGAACAACCAGACAGAGAGACAGAACACTGCCAGACAGACAGACAGAACACTGCCAGACAGACAGACAGAACACTACCATACAGACAGACAGACAGAACACTACCAGACAGACAGACAGAACACTACCAGACAGACAGAACACTACCAGACAGACATCCAGAACAGACAGACAGAACACTACCAGACAGACTGACATCCAGAACAGACAGACAGAGTACTACCAGACAGACAGAACACTACCAGACAGACATCCAGAACAGACAGACAGAACACTACCAGACAGACTGACATCCAGAACAGACAGACAGAACACTGCCAGACAGACAGACAGGCAGAACACTACCAGACAGACAGACAGAACACTGCCAGACAGACAGAGAGAACACTGCCAGACAGACAGAACACTACCAGACAGACAGACAGAACACTACCAGACAGACAGGCAGAACACTGCCAGACAGACAGACAGAACACTACCAGACAGACAGACAGAACACTGCCAGACAGACAGAACACTACCAGACAGACAGACAGACAGAACACTACCAGACAGACAGACAGACAGATCACTACCAGACAGACAGAACACTACTAGACAGACAGACAGACAGATCACTACCAGACAGACAGAACCCTACTAGACAGACTGACATCCAGAACAACCAGACAGACAGACAGCACACTGCCAGACAGACAGACAGAACACTGCCAGACAGACAGACAGAACACTGCCAGACACAAAGACAGGCAGGACACTGCCAGACAGACAGAACACTACCATACAGACAGACAGACAGACAGAACACTACCAGACAGACAGACAGAACACTACCAGACAGACAGAACACTACCAGACAGACATCCAGAACACTACCAGACAGACAGACATCCAGAACAGACAGACAGAACACTGCCAGACAGACAGACAGGCAGGACACTGCCAGACAGACAGAACACTACCAGGCAGACAGACAGACAGAACAGTACCAGACAGACAGACTGACAGAACACTGCCAGACAGACAGACAGGCAGGACACTGCTAGACAGACAGAAAACTACCAGACAGACAGACAGAACACTACCAGACAGACAGAACACTACCAGACAGAGAGACAGAACACTGCCAGACAGACAGACACAACACTACCAGACAGACAGAACACTAACAGACAGACAGAACACTCCTAGACAGACAGAACACTACCAGACAGAGAGACAGAACACTGCTAGACAGATAGAACACTACCAGACAGAGAGACAGAACACTGCGAGACAGACAGACACAACACTGCCAGACAGACAGAACACTACCAGACAGAGAGACAGAACACTGCCAGACAGACAGAACACTACCAGACAGACAGACAGAACACTACCAGACAGACAGAACACTACCAGACAGAGAGAAAGAACACTGCTAGACAGACAGAACACTACCAGACAGAGAGACAGAACACTGCGAGACAGACAGACACAACACTGCCAGACAGACAGAACACTACCAAACAGACAGAACACTACCAGACAGAGAGACAGAACACTGCAAGACAGACAGACACAACACTGCCAGACAGACAGAACACTGCAAGACAGACACAACACTACCAGACAGAGAGACAGAACACTGCGAGACAGACAGACATAACACTGCCAGACAGACAGAACACTACCAGACAGAGACACAGAACACTGCTAGACAGACAGAACACTACCAGACAGAGAGACACAACACTGCCAGACAGACAGAACACTACCAGACAGACAGACAGAACACTGCCAGACAGACAGAACACTACCAGACAGACAGAACACTACCAGACAGACAGAACACTACCAGACAGAGAGACAGAACACTGCTAGACAGAGAGACAGAACACTGCTAGACAGACAGAACACTGCAAGACAGACACAACACTACCAGACAGACAGACAGAACACTACCAGACAGAGAGACAGAACACTGCTAGACAGACAGAACACTACCAGACAGAGAGACAGAACACTGCAAGACAGAGAGACAGAACACTACCAGACAGAGAAACAGAACACTGCAAGACAAACAGAACACTGCTAGACAGACAGAACACTACCAGACAGACAGACAGAACACTACCAGACAGAGAGACAGAACACTGCTAGACAGACAGAACACTACCAGACAGAGAGACAGAACACTGCTAGACAGACAGACAGAACACTACCAGACAGAGAGACAGAACACTACCAGACAGAGAGACAGAACACTGCTAGACAGACAGAACACTGCTAGACAGACAGAACACTACCAGACAGACAGACAGAACACTACCAGACAGAGAGACAGAACACTGCTAGACAGACAGAACACTACCAGACAGACAGAACACTAACAGACAGACAGAACACTACCAGACAGAGAGACAGAACACTGCGAGACAGACAGACACAACACTGCCAGACAGACAGACAGAACACTACCAGACAGACACAACACTACCAGACAGAGAGACAGAACACTGCGAGACAGACAGACACAACACTGCCAGACAGACAGAACACTACCAGACAGAGAGACAGAACACTACCAGACAGACATCCAGAACAGACAGACAGAACACTACCAGACAGACTGACATCCAGAACAGACAGACAGAACACTGCCAGACAGACAGACAGGCAGGACACTGCCAGACAGACAGAACACTACCAGGCAGACAGACAGACAGAACAGTACCAGACAGACAGACTGACAGAACACTGCCAGACAGACAGGCAGGACACTGCCAGACAGACAGAACACTACCAGACAGACAGACAGAACACTACCAGACAGACAGAACACTACCAGACAGAGAGACAGAACACTGCCAGACAGACAGACACAACACTACCAGACAGACAGAACACTACCAGACAGACAGAACACTGCTAGACAGACAGAACACTACCAGACAGACAGAACACTGCTAGACAGACAGAACACTACCAGACAGAGAGACAGAACACTGCTAGACAGACAGAACACTACCAGACAGACAGACAGGCAGAACACTGCCAGACAGACAGACAGGCAGGACACTGCCAGACAGACAGAACACTACCAGGCAGACAGACAGACAGAACAGTACCAGACAGACAGACTGACAGAACACTGCCAGACAGACAGGCAGGACACTGCCAGACAGACAGAACACTACCAGGCAGACAGACAGACAGAACAGTACCAGACAGACAGACTGACAGAACACTACCAGACAGACAGACAGAACACTACCAGACAGACAGAACACTACCAGACAGAGAGACAGAACACTGCTAGACAGACAGAACACTACCAGACAGAGAGACAGAACACTGCGAGACAGACAGACACAACACTACCAGACAGACAGACAGAACACTACCAGACAGAGAGACAGAATACTACCAGAGAGACAGAACAATTCCAGACGGACAGACATCCAGAACACTACAAGACAGACAGATAGAACACTACCAGACTGAGACAGAAATGCAATATGTAAATCATTTTTATATCTCACCTTTGTATGGAACATTTGGGGCGGTGACAATGATGGAGGCATTGTATTCCTGTTCCAGTCTCTGGTTGAAGACCTCCATGTGCAGCAAGCCAAGGAAGCCCAGCCTCCAACCTTGCCCTAGTACTGGACTGAAACAGGCAGGTCAACACAGCTGACAACAACTCACAACTCTAACAAAGCTAATCAAATGGACACAGCAAACACGACATTATAATCGCATCTAATGATACAATAATGCTACAGAATATGACATGACACACACCTGGTGTTGATGTGACAGACACCTGTGTTGATATGACAGGCACCTGTGTTGATGTGACAGACACCTGTGTTGATGTGAGACACCTGTGTTGATGTGACAGACACCTGTGTTGATGTGACAGACACCTGGTGTTGATGTGAGACACCTGTGTTGATCTGACAGACACCTGTGTTGATGTGACAGACACCTTTGTTGATGTGAGACACCTGTGTTGATCTGACAGACACCTGTGTTGATATGACAGACACCTGTGTTGATGTGACAGACACCTGGTGTTGATGTGAGACACCTTTGTTGATCTGACAGACACATGTGTTGATGTGACAGACACCTGTGTTGATGTGAGACACCTGTGTTGATCTGACAGACACCTGTGTTGATGTGACAGACACCTGTGTTGATATGACAGACACCTGTGTTGATGTGACAGACACCTGGTGTTGATGTGAGACACCTGTGTTGATGTGACAGACACCTGTGTTGATGTGACGGACACCTGGTGTTGATGTGAGACACCTGTGTTGATCTGACAGACACCTGTGTTGATGTGACAGACACCTGTGTTGATGTGAGACACCGGTGTTGATCTGACAGACACCTGTGTTGATGTGACAGACACTGGTTGAAGACCTCAATGTGCAGCAAGCCAAGGAAGCCCAGCCTCCAACCTTGCCCTAGTACTGGACTGAAACAGGCAGGTCAACACAGCTGACAACAACTCACAACTCTAACAAAGCTAATCAAATGGACACAGCAAACACGACATTATAATCGCATCTAATGATACAATAATGCTACAGAATATGACATGACACACACCTGGTGTTGATGTGACAGACACCTGTGTTGATATGACAGGCACCTGTGTTGATGTGACAGACACCTGTGTTGATGTGAGACACCTGTGTTGATGTGACAGACACCTGTGTTGATGTGACAGACACCTGGTGTTGATGTGAGACACCTGTGTTGATCTGACAGACACCTGTGTTGATGTGACAGACACCTTTGTTGATGTGAGACACCTGTGTTGATCTGACAGACACCTGTGTTGATATGACAGACACCTGTGTTGATGTGACAGACACCTGGTGTTGATGTGAGACACCTGTGTTGATCTGACAGACACCTGTGTTGATGTGACAGACACCTGTGTTGATGTGAGATACCTGTGTTGATCTGACAGACACCTGTGTTGATGTGACAGACACCTGTGTTGATATGACAGACACCTGTGTTGATGTGACAGACACCTGGTGTTGATGTGAGACACTTGTGTTGATGTGAGACACCTGTGTTGATGTGACAGGCACCTGTGTTAATGTGAGACACCTGTGTTGATGTGAGACACCTGTGTTGATATGACAGACACCTGTGTTGATATGAGACACCTGTGTTGATGTGACAGACACCTGTGTTGATGTGAGACACCTGTGTTGATATGACAGACACCTGTGTTGATATGAGACACCTGTGTTGATATGACACACACCTGTGTTGATGTGAGACACCTGTGTTGATATGACAGACACCTGTGTTGATATGAGACACCTGTGTTGATGTGACAGACACCTGTGTTGATTTGAGACACCTGTGTTGATGTGACAGACATCTGTGTTGATGTGACAGACTCCTGTGTTGATGTGACAGACACCTGTGTTGATGTGACAGACACCTAGTGTTGATGTGTGACACCTGTGTTGATATGACAGACACCTGTGTTGATGTGAGACACCTGTGTTGATGTGACAGACACCTAGTTTCGTGTGTGACACCTGTGTTGATATGACAGACACCTGTGTTGATGTGAGACACCTGTGTTGATGTGAGACACCTGTGTTGATGTGACACACACCTGTGTTGATGTGAGACACCTGTGTTTATATGACAGACACCTAGTGTTGATGTGACAGACACCTGTGTTGATGTGACAGGCACCTGTGTTAATGTGAGACACCTGTGTTGATGTGAGACACCTGTGTTGATATGACAGACACCTGTGTTGATATGAGACACCTGTGTTGATGTGACAGACACCTGTGTTGATGTGAGACACCTGTGTTGATATGACAGACACCTGTGTTGATATGAGACACCTGTGTTGATATGACACACACCTGTGTTGATGTGAGACACCTGTGTTGATATGACAGACACCTGTGTTGATATGAGACACCTGTGTTGATGTGACAGACACCTGTGTTGATTTGAGACACCTGTGTTGATGTGACAGACATCTGTGTTGATGTGACAGACTCCTGTGTTGATGTGACAGACACCTGTGTTGATGTGACAGACACCTGTGTTGATGTGAGACACCTGTGTTAATATGACAGACACCTGTGTTGATGTGAGACACCTGTGTTAATATGACAGACACCTGTGTTGATGTGAGACACCTGTGTTGATATGACAGACACGTGTGTTGATGTGCGACACCTGTGTTGATATGACAGACACCTGTGTTAATGTGAGAGACCTTTGTTGATGTGAGACACCTGTGTTGATATGACAGACACCTGTGTTGATGTGAGACACCTGTGTTGATGTGACAGACACCTGTGTTGATGTGAGACACCTGTGTTGATGTGACAGACACCTTGTGTTGATGTGACAGACACCTGTGTTGATGTGAGACACCTGTGTTGAAGTGACAGACACCTGTCTTGATGTGACAGACTCCTGTGTTGATGTGAGACACCTGGTGTTGATGTGACAGACACCTGTGTTGATGTGACAGACACCTGGTGTTGATGTGACAGAGACCTGCTCAACTCACCTACTGTCAATGTTGATGGAGACACTGGAGTCGTTGAGTGTCAGCCTCTCTATTGAGTTACGCAGTGCACTGTATTCTGACTGGTCACTGGGATATACTCCTGCAAACACCTGAAATGTTCATGTCGGAAGTTTACAAAATGTTCCTGATAGTCAACAATAAACAGTACATCATTTTTTGATACGGAATGTGTTGTGTAAAGAAAATGGTTTAAAGCCAGGCACAAAACTACCTAGGCCTAGATGGTTTAAAGTCAGGCAGAGGGGACTCGGGTCTACCTACCATGGGTCTAGCTGGTTTAAAGCCAGGCATAAGTCTACCTACCTACCTACCTACCATGAGTGTACCTGGTTTATAGTCAGGCAGAGGGGACATGGTTCTACCTACCATGGGTCTGACTGGTTTATAGTCAGGCAGAGAGGACATGGTTCTACCTACCATGGGTCTGGCTGGTTTATAGTCAGGCAGAGGGGACATGGTTCTACCTACCATGGGTCTAGCTTGTTTATTGTCAGGCAGAGGGGACATGGTTCTACCTACCATGGGTCTAGCTTGTTTATTGTCAGGCAGAGGGGTCACGGTTCTACCTACCATGTGTCTAGCTTGTTTATTATCAGGCAGAGGGGTCATGGTTCTACCTACCATGGGTCTGGCTTGTTTATAGTCAGGCAGAGGGGTCATGGGTCTACCTACCATGGGTCTGGCTTGTTTATAGTCAGGCAGAGGGGTCATGGTTCTACCTACCATGGGTCTAGCTTGTATATAGTCAGGCAGAGGGGTCATGGTTCTACCTACCAAGGGTCTAGCTGGTTTATAGTCAGGCAGAGGGGACATGGTTCTACCTACCATGGGTCTGGCTGGTTTATAGTCAGGCAGAGGGGACATGGTTCTACCTACCATGGGTCTGGCTGGTTTATAGTCAGGCAGAGGGGACATGGTTCTACCTACCATGGGTCTGGCTGGTTTATAGTCAGGCAGAGGGGACATGGTTCTACCTACCATGGGTCTGACTGGTTTATAGTCAGGCAGAGGGGACATGGTTCTACCTACCATGGGTCTGACTGGTTTATAGTCAGGCAGAGGGGACATGGTTCTACCTACCATGGGTCTGGCTGGTTTATAGTCAGGCAGAGGGGACATGGTTCTACCTACCATGGGTCTGACTGGTTTATAGTCAGGCAGAGGGGACATGGTTCTACCTACCATGGGTCTGGCTTGTTTATAGTCAGGCAGAGGGGTCACGGTTCTACCTACCATGGGTCTGACTGGTTTAAAGTCAGGCAGAGGGGACATGGTTCTACCTACCATGGGTCTGACTGGTTTATAGTCAGGCAGAGGGGACATGGTTCTACCTACCATGGGTCTGGCTTGTTTATAGTCAGGCAGAGGGGACATGGTTCTACCTACCATGGGTCTGACTGGTTTATAGTCAGGCAGAGGGGACATGGTTCTACCTACCATGGGTCTGGCTTGTTTATAGTCAGGCAGAGGGGTCACGGTTCTACCTACCATGGGTCTGACTGGTTTATAGTCGGGCAGAGGGGACACGGTTCTACCTACCATGGGTCTAGCTTGTTTATAGTCAGGCAGAGGGGTCACGGTTCTACCTACCATGGGTCTGGCTGGTTTATAGTCAGGCAGAGGGGACATGGTTCTACCTACCATGGGTCTGACTGGTTTATAGTCAGGCAGAGGGGTCACGGGTCTACCTACCATGGGTCTAGCTGGTTTAAAGCCAGGAAGAGGGGTCACGGTTCTACCTACCATGGGTCTAGCTGGTTTATAGTCGGGCAGAGGGGTCATGGTTCTACCTACCATGGGTCTAGCTGGTTTAAAGCCAGGAAGAGGGGTGACAGGTCTGTCAACGAGGTGGAATGTGTCGCCCATCTGGGCCTCCCTGGTGTTGCGCATGTTGGCCATCACAAAGCCCACCTGCCCCGCATACCTGAAACATCACAATGACATTATACAGTACATTTTCCCCTGGAGACCGGTAGTTCCTAAACAGTACCATAGTCTATAATGATCAACGGAGTCAATAAAAATTGTAAACAGACATAGGTTACATGCAATTTGTGATTCCATCAAGATGGACACTTATGGATTAATGCATACAATATAATTTCAATACATGATCTGTCATTGGGTAATTTTTCTAAAACCAGCCTAAGTTTTGTGAATCTTATCTCGCATATTAGCCTAATTCGTAATCCTGGAATAAGTACAGATGTGAAATTTTCCCAAGAACCCTCATTATTCCTCTATTGTTGTCTAGGTAACATCTTATAAACTTCTTTCTTACCTATTGGAAATATTTCCCAAACACGACCAGGGAATATACCAGTCAAACATCCCATTGAAACATTTATTAAGAAAAGACATCAACTCAAATTTGGAACTTTTTATCATTTCAACCACAGTATTGTCAGGACAAGCATCTTTTCCACTTTTTAGGTGCATTATGGCGTCCAGATATGGGTGTCTCAAGAATAAGTTTGTCAACATCAGGATAAGGTGCAGAGGAAACATTCATTCGTCTAACACATCGTCCAACAAACCAATGAATGGAAGGATTAGCAGCCATGCTTGTTGTGGAGGCATGACATCATGCAATCCCACCAGTCACCGAGGCTACCACTACACCCTCTAGCCAGCTCTCAAGACACGCCTGTGGCGCTGGGGTCTTGGAGTGAGTGAGTGAGTGAGTTGGGTTTAACGCTGCTTTTAACAGTATTCCAGTTATATTGCGGTGTGTCAGCTTAATGTTGGAGGAAAGCCCGAAGGGATGCAGGTCTCAGACGTTTACCACTTCGGTGAAACCCACGAGCACGGGTATGGTGCTGACAAACCTAGAAACATAATTGGGGCGAACCGGGATTCGAACCCACAATCATAGGTTTCTGGCGTTCCCAAGGGACGCAACTCTGCACAGCGAATCGCGGCGCCTTAGACGACTGGGCCACCTGTGCCCCCCTGGGGTCTTAGAATGAAGACAGGATGCTATGAAGTCCTCCCCCCTCCAGACAGTGCCTGGAATCACCAGAGATGTATACACCACTATTAGTGCCTTACAGATATACAGTCAAGTTCCGTTAATCCGACATGGTTGGTTGCATATGATTATGTCGGATTAACGAGCATGTGAGATAAACGAAACTAGTTGTTGTTTGTTGTTTTACACCTCACTCAGGAATAATCCAGCTACATGACAGTGGTCTGTAAATAATCAAGTCTGGACCAGACAATGCAGTGATTGACATCATGAGCATCGATCCATGCAATTGGGGTACGATGACATGCATCAACTAAGACAGCGAGTCTGACCACCCGATCCCGTTAGTCGCCTCTTGTGACAAGCAAAGTCGCCTTTTACAGCAAGCATGGGATGCTGAAGACTAATTCTACCCCGGATCTTCACGGGTTTAAATGAAACTAAGTTGTGTCAACGTTCGTGATCGAAAATCAGACAAAAACACAAAAGAATAGTCTGGAAAGGAAGTCGCCAGTTTAAAACTAGTGCCACAAAGCTCAAGAAAGCAGCTTTCTTAGCTGCTAATGTAGACTTCCTGTTCGTCATTTTATTGGTCCATCAAAGTACACAAAAGGTCGTTCTGACATGAGCTGTAATGAGATGTACTCAGCGGTAGCAAGAACCTGTTTCTGATTTATATGAGATTGAGGTAATCGAGGCATGTGATTATTCCTGATTTGTTTATTCAAAGCATTAATTGTTTATTGTTAAGCAAGTTTAACTCTGCAGCCATTGTAATATGCAGCTACTAGCCGACTTGTCTCGCATCATAACACGTTGATGTGTACTCGCGAACAGGTGACCACAGAGTACGCTGATCACTATGTTGGATTAATGAGTGATTTCCGTAATTCCCTGCAAATTAGGTGTATCGGAGTCGGAGTGCAAGACTGTAGGATTAACGAGTCTAAATAGCACTAATTTAATTGGTTCCCATCATTTGTGATGGATAAAGCTGATTGTCGGATTAACGAGACTTGACTGTATACACCCAAGTTAGCACCTTACAGAGCAGACGTGGGGATCTCCGTGGGGTGCATTATTCCAACTTCCTGGACCTCGTACGCCTTCTGGCCATGACAGGACTTGATCTTGTCTCCTGAGGGCAAAGCAGACATTACATGTTATGTGTGTTGCCCATCCTCCGTCACCCATCAGCCTCTAAATTCTGTGACACACTAACCCAGCCATGACACACATTACACCTGCCATGATCCACAACATGGTACAATGCTTATGATACATCACATGGTACAATGATTACGATACATCACATGGTTTTGTTTGTTTGTTGTTTAACACCGCACTCAGCAATATTGCAGCTATAGGACGGCAGTCTGTAACTAATCGAGTCTGGGCCAGACAATCCAGTGATTGACATCATGAGCATCGATCCACGCAATCGGGATACAATGACATGTATCAACCAAACCAGCGAGCCTGACCACCCAATCCCGTTAGTCGCGTCTTACAAGCATAGTTGCCTTTTACAGCAATCATGGGTTGCTGAAGCCATATTACGATTACGATGTAATCTCATTAAAATCAGACCTCAGTTCTCGCTACCGCTAAACAATGATCTGAGCACACTTTCATCCGACCAATCAGAGCATCGCTTACCATATTATGAAAGTGACAGTCGGAATGTGATTTCTAATCATGCAACCTCGAAAACTCCCAGCGATAGTTATGGATTTAACAACTGAATCCATACAATCTAGACCATCTGTTAGCCATTCCAGAATGTTCTTTTGTTCAGGTTTCAAATTTCTAATAAAAGAATTGTCAAAATATGTTTCGAAACGTAGTCGCCAATTTGAAATAAGTGCTGTAAAGCACGAAAAAGCTGCCTTCTGATTGGTCATTCCATTGGTCGGTGAAAGTTTGCGCAAGGTCGGTCTGACGTGACCCGTAATGGGATGTCCTCAGATCTTTGTTTAGCTGTAGCAAGAACTTAGATCTGATATTAATGAGATTGCATCACATGGCACAATGATTACGATGCATCACATGGCACAATGATTACGATGCATCACATGGTACAATGATTACGATGCATCACATGGCACAATGATTACGATGCATCACATGGTACAATGATTACGATACATCACATGGCACAATGATTACGATACATCACATGGTACAATGATTACGATACATCACATGGTACAATGATTACGGTACATCGCATGGTACAATGATTACGATACATCACATGGTACAATGATTACGATACATCACATGGTACAATGATTACGGTACATGGCATGGTACAATGATTACGATGCATCACATGGTACAATGATTACGATACATCACATGGTACAATGATTACGATACAACACATGGTACGATGATAACGATGCATCACATGGTACAATGATTACGATGCATCACATGGTACAATGATTACGATACATAACATGGTACAATGATTACGATGCACCACATGGTACAATGATTACGATACATAACATGGTACAATGTTTACGATGCATCACATGGTACAATGATTACGATGCACCACATGGTACAATGATTACGATGCATCACATGGTACAATGATTACGATACAACACATGGTACAATGATTACGATGCATCACATGGTACAATGATTACGATGCATCACATGGTACAATGATTACGATACATAACATGGTACAATGATTACGATACAACACATGGTACGATGATAACGATGCATCACATGGTACAATGATTACGATGCATCACATGGTACAATGATTACGATACATAACATGGTACAATGATTACGATGCACCACATGGTACAATCATTACGATGCATCACATAGTACAATGATTACGATGCATCACATAGTACAATGATTACGGTACATCGCATGGTACAATGATTACGATGCATCACATAGTACAATGATTACGATACATAACATGGTACAATGATTACAATGCACCACATGGTACAATGATGACGATGCATCACATAGTACAATGATTACGATGCATCACATGGTACAATGATTACGATGCACCACATGGTACAATGATTACGATACATCGCATGGTACAATGACTACAACTCACCTCTCTTGATATGTCCGTCACAGACTGCCATGTGGGCTATCACACCCTTGTACTGGTCATACCACGAGTCAAACAGCAACGCTTTTAGTGGTTGGTGAGGGTCACCTGATGGGCTGCAATTAACATTAATAGTTTCATGATGAAGGAAGAAAGGGGACACAGGTTGTCGACGTTTACCACATTGGTGACATATGAGTGAGTGAGTGAGTATGGTTTAACGCCGCTTTTAGCAATATTCCAGCGATATCAAGGCGGGGGACACCTTAAATGGGTTCACACATTGTACCCCTGTCGGGAATCGAACCCGAGGTTTTCAGCGTGACGATGAACGCTTTAACCACTAGGCTACCCGACCGCCCTGCTGACATATGAAGGATAATATACAGGTTTCACCTGGGATTATGGCGACATTCAGGGATGCAACTCAAGGCACAGCAAGGCTTAGGGAACAACTCGGCACAGCAAGGCTTAGGGAACAACTCGGCACAGCAAGGCTTAGGGACCAACTCGGCACAGCAAGACTTAGGGACCAACTCGGCACAGCAAGGCTTAGGGACCAACTCTGCACAGCAAGGCTTAGGGACCAACTCGGCACAGCAAGACTTAGGGACCAACTCGGCACAGCAAGACTTAGGGACCAACTCGGCACAGCAAGGCTTAGGGAACAACTCGGCACAGCAAGACTTAGGGAACAACTCTGCACAGCAAGGCTTAGGGAACAACTCTGCACAGCAAGGCTTAGGGAACAACTCGGCACAGCAAGGCTTAGGGACCAACTCGGCACAGCAAGACTTAGGGACCAACTCGGCACAGCAAGACTTAGGGACCAACTCGGCACAGCAAGACTTAGGGACCAACTCGGCACAGCAAGACTTAGGGAACAACTCGGCACAGCAAAACTTAGGGACCAACTCGGCACAGCAAGACTTGGGGACACAACTCGGCACAGCAAGACTTAGGGACACAACTCGGCACAGCAAGACTTAGGGAACAACTCGGCACAGCAAGACTTAGGGACCAACTCGGCACAGCAAGACTTAGGGACACAACTCGGCACAGCAAGACTTAGGGACGTAACTTGTCACAGCAAGACTTAGGGACGCAACTCAGCACAGCTAGACTTAGGGACAAAACTCAGCACAGCAAAACTTAGGGACACATCTCCACACAGAAAATGATGACTAAATCATCATGAAAACATTATATCCAACATGCAGCACATGAGCTTCAGAACATTCCATGTTATACACAGTTGCCATGGTTACCTACGGAGGAATCCGAAGTATGACCTCTTGGAGTAGCTGCTCGATGCCCGTTCCCAGCTTGGCCGAGATCTGCAACACAGACACGTATACTGCAACACAATATCAGACACTTATACTGCAACAAACATCTAACACGTATATACTGCAACACACATCTCACACACATAAAAACTGCAACACACATCTCACACACATATATACTGCAACACGTATATACTGGTGATGAGGTGATGGTGTTTTAGGTGTGTGTGCTGAAATGGCAATGACCTGGAGCATGTCAGAGGGGGGGGATGTTAAAAAGGTTGCACACATTTGAGGAGGGGGGAATGTCAAACAGGTTGTTGCACACGCGCTGGCACTGACCTGCAGCACGTCGGCGGGGGGGATGTCAAACAGGTTGTGCAGCTGCTGCAGGACCATCTCCGGCTGGGCCCCCTTCAGGTCGACTTTGTTCAGCACCGGTAGAATCACCATGTTCGACTCAAACGCCAGGTAGAAGTTGGCCATGGTCTGTGCCTGCACACCCTTCATTCAGAGGAGAAATATCATCGAGTATTTCAGCAGAGATTTAGCCACAACTGATGTTCACAGGGCTATTAGGTAACATTTCTGTTAGAGCTTTTCTAGACTTAAGTCAGCAATATGACCACCATATATAGGCTGACTGAAATGAGGCATAGAGTTGGCACCAAGAGTAGGCACCAAGAGTAGGCACCAAGAGTAGGCACCAAGAGTAGGCACCAAGAGTAGGCATAAAGTGTCGGCATCAAGAGCATGCACTTAGAGCAGACACCAAAAGCAGCCATCAGCTCCCATCAATCTGATGATTGCACTCCAGTGGAAACAAGGCATACCTGATTGGCATCGACCAGAAGCACGACCCCCTGACATGCCCCCAGGGAGCGGGACACCTCGTAGTTGAAGTCCACATGGCCCTGTAACACAGACAGACACCCTGTAACACAGGCAGACACACTGTAACCAATAACACAGACACCCTGTAACACAGAGACACGCTGTAACCAGTAACACAGACACCCTGTAACACAGACAGACACGCTCTTACCAGTAACACAGACACCCTGTAATACAGGCAGACAGGCTGTAACCAGTAACATAGACACCCTGTAACATAGACAGACACGCTGTAACCAGTAACACAGACACCCTGTAATACAGACAGACACGCTGTTACCAGTAACATAGACACCCTGTAACATAGACAGACACGCTGTTACCAGTAACACAGACACCCTGTAATACAGGCAGACACGCTGTAACCAGTAACATAGACACCCTGTAACATAGACAGACACGCTGTTACCAGTAACACAGACACCCTGTAATACAGGCAGACACGCTGTAACCAGTAACATAGACACCCTGTAACATAGACAGACATGCTGTAACCAGTAACACAGACCCTCTGTAACACAGACAGACACGCTGTAACCAGTAACATAGACACCCTGTAACACAGACAGACACGCTGTTACCAGTAACACAGACACCCTGTAATACAGACAGGCACGCTGTAACCAGTAACACAGACACCCTGTAACACAGGCAGACACGCTGTTACCAGTAACACAGACACCCTGTAACACAGAGACATGCTGTAACCAGTAACACAGACACCCTGTAACACAGTCAGACACGCTGTAACCAGTAACACAGACACCCTGTAACACAGGCAGACACGCTGTAACCAGTAACACAGACACCCTGTAACACAGACAGACACGCTGTAACCAGTAACACAGACCCTCTGTAACACAGACAGACACGCTGTAACCAGTAACATAGACACCCTGTAACACAGAGACACGCTGTAACCAGTAACACAGACACCCTGTAACACAGACAGACACGCTGTAACCAGTAACATAGACACCCTGTAACACAGACACCCTGTAACACAGAGACACGCTGTAACCAGTAACACAGACACCCTGTAACACAGACAGACACCCTGTAACACAGGCAGACACGCTGTAACCAGTAACACAGACACCCTGTAATACAGGCAGACACGCTGTAACCAGTAACACAGACACCCTGTAACACAGGCAGACACGCTGTAACCAGTAACACAGACACCCTGTAACACAGGCAGACTCGCTGTAACCAGTAACACAGACACCCTGTAACACAGAGACACGCTGTAACCAGTAACACAGACACCCTGTAACACAGAGACACGCTGTAACCAGTAACACAGACACCCTGTAACACAGAGACACGCTGTAACCAGTAACATGGACACCCTGTAAAACAGTCACCCTGTAACAGACAGACACCCTGTAACAGACAGACACCCTGTAACACAGAAACCCTGTAACACAGACACCCTGTAACACAGACACCCTGTAACAGACAGACACCCTGTAACACAGACACCCTGTAACACAGACACTCTCCAACGGGCATCACATATATTTGGTGTCTTATCAACATGGTATGTATAGATATCACATCTTCTTGATCAGTCACACTCCAGCTAGTGAGCTCAACATACTACAGCAGAAAATCTTAAAATAAACAGGACCCATAAATTGGACACTGCTGTTTTAGGCTGATTACAAGTATGTAAAATCATCTGACCGGTGTGTCTATGAGGTTAAGCAGGTACGTGACTCCATGAAGCTGGTAGAAAAGTGATGCTGTCTGGGCCTTGACAGTGATGCCACGCTCTCGCTCCACCTGCAGTCGATCAAGCACCTGCTTGTTGCTGCCAGTCTTCGGTATCACACCTGTCACAAATCACAGAAACTGATCACAGCTACCCCTCATCCTGACAACGAGGTGATGAAACAGTGCTGAATTATGCATGATAACGAGAATATATATACATAATGATCTAGGTTTTTATGCATGAAATTACCAAGGATTCACTTGGATTCGTTTGTGACAAGCAGTGAGTGAGTGAGTGAGTGAGTGAGTGAGTGAGTGAGTGAGTGAGTGAGTGAGTGAGTGAGTGAGTGAGTGAGTGAGTGAGTGAGAGTGAGCGAGCGTGGTTTCACACGGCTTTTAGCAATATTGCAGCAATATCACGGCAGGGGACACCAGAAATGGGCTTCACACATTATACCCATGTCTGGAATCGAACCCAGGTCTTTGGCGTGAGTGACAAGCAGTATATAGCGAGGCACTTGTGTTTAGGTACCTCCATCATTCCTCCCAGAGTCCTCATCTCGGTACTGCCTCTCTCACCGATAGCTAGGGGAACTACTCAAGTTACATGTGATCTCCACTAGACAGAGTTCTCTCCCCTTGATCCACCTACCTGTGATCTCCACTAGACAGAGTTCTCTCTCCTTGATAAACCTACCTGTGATCTCCAGTAGACGATCTGCCAGAGTTCTCTCCCCATGATCCACCTACCTGTAATCTCCACTAGACAGAGTTCTCTCCCCTTGATCCACCTACCTGTGATCTCCACTAGACAGAGTTCTCTCCCCTTGATCCACCTACCTGTAATCTCCAGTAGACGATCTGCCAGAGTTCTCTCCCTATGATCCACCTACCTGTAATCTCCAGTAGACAGAGTTCTCTCCCCATGATCCACCTACCTGTGATCTCCAGTAGACAGAATTCTCTCCCCTTGATCCACCTACCTGTAATCTCCAGTAGACAGAGTTCTCTCCCCATGATCCACCTACCTGTGATCTCCAGTAGACGATCTGCCAGAGTTCTCTCCCCTTGATCCACCTACCTGTGATCTCCAGTAGACAGAGTTCTCTCCCCATGATCCACCTACCTGTGATCTCCAGTAGACGATCTGCCAGAGCTCTTCCCATGATCCACCTACCTGTGATCTCCAGTAGACGATCTGCCAGAGCTCTTCCCATGATCCACCTACCTGTGATCTCCAGTAGACAGAATTCTCTACCCATGATCCCCCTACCTGTGATCTCCAGTAGACGATGTGCCAGAGTTCTCTCCCCTTGATCCACCTACCTGTGATCTCCAGTAGACAGAGTTCTCTCCCCTTGATCCACCTACCTGTGATCTCCAGTAGACGATCTGCCAGAGTACTCTTCCCATGATCCACATGGGCGATGATGCTGAAGTTCCGAATATTTTCTGCAGGAAAGTTTGAAAGCTCCAACTTTGTCTGCAGAAGTCAAGACAGTTCAATGTTAATGATTCTGCGGACAAGATTATACAGATAACAATGTTTCTGTAAAGCATGCAAAATACAATATGGTACAAAATACAAAAAAATGATAAAAGGGTGTTTGCATTCCATGCATCACCAGAAACAGCTCTATCACCATGTAACTCTTCTCCACTCTGGAACCAGGTGAACATAAACAGTTTGGTCAAATGCCTATTAACGAGTGAGTGAGTTGAGTGAGTGAGTCTTAACACCACTTTAAACACTTTTCCAGTTATATAACAGCATGTCAGCTTACTGTGGGAGGAAGCCCGAAGTGATGCAGGTCACAGATGTTTACCACTTCCGTGAAACCCACAAGCATGTTTAATGTGCAGACAAACCAAGAAACATAATCGGGTCCAATTAATTGTGGCACCCAACACCACTGGTGCCCACCCACTAACAAGACTCACATGAGTGAGTGACCTTGATTGTTATATCAGGGCATGTGAGTTTGCTGGCGAGCCAAGTGGTTCAGATTGTCGGCTTCACTGTGCAGGGCTCTTTTCTTTGGGTTTTAGAATTAAATCAGGCGCATGTGATGGCCATCACACACTGAAATTATTTCATGCATTATTTAAAAACACACAGAACCGTTGATGTACTATCTCTTTAAAGTGGCCTCAACAGCTGACACAACCATGACGTGACAGGTGCTGTTACAGTCCATAGTTTGAATGCTTTGATTTCCCATGACTGAAATTAGAAATGCCAGACGTCTGAGACACCTAATTCCCAAAGAGTGACCTTCAAGGTCAATACTTACTTTCTTTGTGATCTTTTCGTTGGAATACCATCGAACCCCCCGAGTTGACCTGGGAACAAACGTGAAGGTCGACGTCAAGGACTTGAGGAGATGCTTTCATGAATGACTTAGGACTCACGCTGCTTTGAACAGTATTTAGTTACCGGATATATTGGACTAATGTGATGCAGGTCACAAACATCTTGAAGTTGTATGCTGACAAACTGAGAATCATAACTGAGGCAATTCTTTGGATTCACAAAATCATGTTGTACAAAGTTAACAATGACATAACCCTGTTGACAAAGGTACCAAGATTAAGGAGTCAATACAAAAGCTGAAATCCTCAAGGAAGCTGGGATACCCCTTCACTTCTACTCCTGCTGGTAGTAATGCAACTCTACACAGTTATGGCAACCACGTGTCATGTTAAGGGAGTCAAGATGTTATTCAGAACGTTCTTTCTTGTCTGTGCTGCTAACATATAGGTATCACCAAGGGTAACGTGATCAGGGCAAATTATGAAAGTCATTTTCTCATTCTGTCAATATTCATATTCATATATGATTCTATTTCTGTATCTATATCTACAACATGATGGTATACAAATTTCATTCATGATAACAAAGTATTGACAATAGACTAAATTCATTACGAACACGTTTATAAGAAACTGACAGATATAACGAACTGTTTTGTGGTCCAGTCCATCTGCTGTGTGTTTGTTGTATATATGCTTACAACTACAGCCATAACCAACCAAAATTAGTGGTTCCTTTAAGTTCGTTATAACTGTAGTTTACTGTATTATTCTTATCTTAGAATCGATTCTTGATCGGCAACTCCATGAAGATTAATGACCTGGTAAATAGTTGTAACTTGTAATTGTAAAATATAATTTAACATCAGATACTTTATTCCAAGGTTTAACCATTCATTCCATCAATATATAATCACACACATAATTACAAATAAACGCATGTACAAAGTAGCATAACCATGGGAAGTGTTTATTTCTGAGATAAACATCCTGTGTTTGCAACGTAGAGCTGGGTTACTTGTAGATCTAACTACACTATACTGAATTTGGAACTGAATGTCGGCATAAAAATTAAGGAAGCCTTGTAAAGTTTAGTTCAAAAACGCGTCACGATTACAATGTCACACATGGGGACACAAAATGTAATGCCACCCATCCATTGACTATAGCAGTAACCCTAACTCTGAAATTAATTGTTATCTATAGTTGCAGATATCATTATTTAAACATGTCAAATGACAACGACTGCAGAATAAGTATTTTTCCGTAAACATTAGCTTTCACAATGGTGCAGCCATCAAATCAATTAGTGGCAGTTATTGTGATTTGAACCCTCCAAATGACCAATCAGAATTGAGTAATTTCCAAGTTTATGGTAGAATGTCACTATTTGTGGTATTGTGAATTCTGTCCACATTTATAGCCATAGAAAATGAAAATGAACACCTTAAGCTTTGGATTAATATGATTACTGCACAGCAAAGTTGAGAAAATCTGGACGAACACAGCAATTTGGGGGAAAGATGCTTTGCTGGTAACTTTTCTGTTGGGCAGCATGAAATTTCCCCCACCTGCCCGACTATAATTTTAAGACTACTTGTGTATTCAGTTTTATTATAACTTCTTGCAGTTTGTTTGTTTATTTGTTGTTTAACGCCACACTCAGCAATATTCCATCTATATGGTGGCGGTCTGTATTTAATCAAGTCTGGACCAGACATTCCAGTGATTGACATCATGAGCATCGATCCATGCAGCTGTGATACGATGACATGCATCAACTAAGTCAGCGAGCCTGACCACCTGATACCATTTGTAGCCTCTTACGACGTGCATAGTCGCCTTTTACGGCAAGTATAGGTTGCTGAAGACCTATTCTATGGACTACCCCGGATCTGCCTGGGTCTAACCTCTTGTAGATTCTCAAGTAGTTGTTTGCATTATTTCAGCTGAATCAAGACATGATTTGTCTCTTAGTTTCAGTGACTTTTCATCTTTGAAGATGGACAGGAAACACTTACGGGACTGCCCGACTTTCTTGTTGAGTTTTAAAATTATTTCAACACTGGAACCTACCACCCCTAGCTGCTTTTTATAGGCTGCATCAATTGTGCAGATCTACAGATTCA
Organism: Haliotis rufescens; assembly: GCF_023055435.1. Classification (NCBI taxonomy): domain Eukaryota; kingdom Metazoa; phylum Mollusca; class Gastropoda; order Lepetellida; family Haliotidae; genus Haliotis; species Haliotis rufescens. Next base: position 186,130 of record NW_025963800.1, read on the forward strand.
ATTGTCAGATATTTTTTCTCAAACTGTTTAGGATACTAGGAATTTTGATAAAATCAAAATTGTGACAACATGTGTCGAGACATTGTGATATCTGGACAGAATATTATCAGGCAAGATTAATTCTGCTATGGCAACAACACACTACCACACCCATTTGAACACATTGTGGTGTTCACCAAATTATAGCTCAACTTTAAATCCTGAAAATCTTGCCTCTAATGGCCAAACACAACAATCAAAATATCTTGTTCCGAAATCTCTTTGGAACTTCTATCCTATATATTTAGATCTAGACATTTTCTAAAACTTACATGAAGAAATAGTATTTGTATATATTGTCAATTACTACTGAGACACCATAAGGCGACGGGTCTGCAATGATGGGTGAATGTCTTAGGTAATATTCATGTGGTTAGTGTTCCATGTATCACTGTCAGTGTATCGATATGTGCATGCTGAACTATTCAGTGAACATTGAAATATCGTTGATTATTTATTCGCACCTTTCAAATATTGTCTTCCTCACAGACCATGATATGAATTTTCTACATAATGGACACAGAGACTGAAAGATATATTTCATTTTGAATCCATTAACATTTCCAAACAAAACTTGTTTTAAGATGTTTGTGTCGCATGTCAATTCAAGGGCGCGGCCATTTTGTTTTGAAACCGAGGCCACAGAGTACTCGTTGTGAAGTTAATGACAATACACTATTTTCATATCCTACAGACGAACAGAGTAACAATTGTGAAAAGTAATATCGAAAATAACATGTTTAAATAGTCATACGCATTTCACCCTTAATGTCTTAAGAATAGCGTGTACAGATAGCAAACAACATTTGTCTAAATCAGCTGCTCCCTTAAATGTGATTCTATGGCGGTAAATTTAAAAGTGCTAGATCGAAGTGAACTCTTTTTTTAGTCGATCTTGGTATCAAAAGGTTGACGACAGAGCCTACATCACGTTGAGTACGGAACGGGAATAGCTATCGTTTCACCGTGTTATCTGCAAACCAATAATGTCAACAGGGGATACATGGACAAACAGATTTCCTGGTTTCGTTGTTTACGGCGATGTACGACTAGTGCGCGGTAAAATTATACATGTTCTAATGAAATCATTTTATTTTCATGTCAACAAACATCTTCAAAGGATATTCACTCACAATTTACTAACGACACTCTTCGAATTTAACTGTCGCTTGCCGCAGAATAGAGAAATAATACACTGGACTTTCGAATTTACCTTGTTGTTTTGATAATCAGATTGGTTCGAGATTGCAGACTAACGGAAAATCATCCAACTTACCCCTTACATTATCAATAACACGATAGTTTTAATGACACAGAAATTCAAATTGACAAACGAAGAAAGTAATTTAGCAGCGATAGGTGTATTCGGCGTCTCGACAGTCGTCACTTGTTTGTAAACATAACGGTCATTCGGTTGCGAGTTCAACTCCAAGCATGGTTGTGGCCACCTTTTCTCAGTGGGGAGTTTTGACTGGTGGCAGCGATAGTATAGAGAGCTCCGGGAACGTACTATCGCTGTGAGGAGCTTGGATCATAGTATTCCAAGGGACGCAACTCTGCACGGCAAATCGCGGCGCCTTAGACGACTGGTCCCCCCCCCCCCCCCGTGCCCCCGTGCCCCCGTGCCCCCGTAGGCTTACTAAGAAACATATCCTTATAAAGATGATTTAAGATGTATTTTGTCATAGCCGTTTTGAATGTAGTTTAGTGCTTACATTTAGATGTAATTCAATACTGCAACCTGAACCTTCCTGAACAGACAGGACCTAACCTACAGTCAACATAATGAAAAATAGCCATCTGACCAAAATGATGTACATGAGTAGTATAGTCTCAGTCCGCAGAAACCCTTTTTGGTTGATCCGGTTGATCCAGGCGGATCCGAAGATGATTGGCTGATCCAAGTCACGTGATCAGATAGGATGACTCATGCATTAACAGCGCGTCGGAAAAGGGGTTTTTGAAAGGTGTGTGTTTATAAGGCAGAAAAGAATTCATAAGAAAACAAAAGTAAAGGGTTATGAATAGAGCTATGTGTATATCGTGCTGCCCTAAATAGACAGACCGTACCCGTCAGCCCAGTTTGAATTGAGCGTGCTTGACAACTCACGTGGCCTCGTCGTTTCAAATAACCCGCGCTCGCTAGAGCGTGCGACCTAGTTTGATGAATACAGGGTGTGTGTTGAAAGTACATCATACCACAATAGAGACGGGTTGTGTCAACATGATATACGCCGGGTAATGTAGGAATAAAAAATGTACGTCTAGCTGGATCAAATTCATCTTGTACGGTCTACAAGTTGTACACCATGAACGTTAGACAACCTGTATAGAAAAAAAAGACTATACACTCAGTAAGCTAGCAGTGACGTTTAATTACATTTAGCGCGCAAGAACGAGGTAGTCACGTCACCCTGCATTGACTATAACGCTGAAGACAGCCGGATTTTCGAATCACCCGCGCTGCGTACTATTGTGAACCATTTGTATAGAATTATTCAGCCCTGTCCCGACTTGCATATTTGATGTTTCAATGCTAGCGTTTCCTTTTAACGTGATGACAAATAAACCGTGCGGTTTGAGTTTTAACCGTGTAACATGATGTGCACAGTTTTACTTCAGAACGTGCTATTTTGAAAATAGATAGAAAACTGATAAGTACATGTACCAGTGTGACGGCACGAAGCTAGGTTTGTTGGGAAAGTGATGGAAGCAATATATAGGACATTTTCATGTTTACAATACTCACCCTTAATTCGAAGAGAGAACAGAGTTTATCATGGAAAATTGTTTGACGAGGAAAATGTTTTATTGGAAATATATGTCGAAGCAGGTTTATTCATAGCTAATGTATAGCAGAGAGACTAAGCGACCGACCGCCCATAACAATGTCAACATACCCCGGCCTTACAATTAATGTTAACATACCAGCCTCGCCTGAAGCTTCCCATTCATAAATTGTGTGACCAGTGTCCCGTATTTATGATATGTTAGGGAAGATGTGTTGTACATTTGTTATTTTAAAAGGGAGTTATTTCAGAGAGGATATATATGGGTATTCCCCTCATTAAACCTTCCTTTCGTTGGTGTAGATGTTGTACCTATATCCGAACACGAATGTATGACACCTTTCAATAGATCAGTTACGGTTCTAACCACGACACGCAACATGACTATGAGCGTGGTTAGCAGTTCATATTTATAAACACATCGTAAATGACAGATTTCTGATGAATGAACTCGCCCGCACACATGTCTAAAGGGTTATGTTCGCCCGAACTGTAAACAGTGACACATTGATAACAGGAAGGGTGTGTGGAATGCACTCGTCCTTGTAAGGGTAAAATACGCGTTTAAACGCACCATTTAACTGATGACATTACTTTTTAGATGTATTGGTATCAGTGAGTGAGTGAATTTAGTTTTACGCCACACTCGGCATTATTCCAGCTCTAGGACGGTGGTCTGTCAATAAACGAGCTTGGACTAGACAATCCAGTGATCAACACCATGAGCAGCGATCTGTGCAACTAGGAACCGATGGCACGTGTCATCCGAGTCGGCGAGACTGACCAACCGATCCCCGTCAGTCGCCGATAAGCATGGGTTACTGAAGGTCGATTCTATAACCCGGACCTTCACAGGTGTAGTATGACGAAGACTATATACTAATATGATCACTTTTTTAACATACAAAATGCTGTGAAGAAAAGAGTGTCTTCCAAGATTCCCTGCACGTGTAAGACAGTATAAACTCTACAGTAGTGTAGCCCGACAAACAGTTTTATTCTCGCCAGCAAACAGATTGGACGTGAACAACATGAAGAAAGCATCAGAGATTAGACTTGACCCTAGAGATATATTTAGGAAGACTACGTTGAGAATATCACAACAGAGAAAGAAACCACAAGCAGCCAAGAAGTCAACGCTGAAGACAAAGAAGAGACAGGTAACACCTAAAATGAAAACGATGACAACCAAACAGGGATTGAAGACAACACCCCAACCCGTGAAAATACAACATGTGTCAGAGGTGAAGGCTGTGGTGGAACGGGCACTTGCTGCCTTGAAGCGTCAACAGAGTCAAGGGTATAAAAGAAAGCTTCATACCCTCTAATCGCACACCGTATTGAATCACCATGGGGGTTGCCACCAGTCCGGATTGTGTAAAAATGTTTTCAAGGAGAGTTGTCATGTTACGACACAGGAGAAATAAACTTAGCATACAGCCGCCGTTACAAGCCCACCCGCCGCTGCAAGTCCACTCACCATTACAAGCCCACCCGCTAACGCCGCCGCCGCAAATCCACCCGCCATTACAAGCCCACCCGCTAACGCCGCCGCCGCTGCAAATCCACACACGCCGTTACAAGCACATCGCAAGTCCACTCGTGGCTGCCTCATTTACCATGAACCGTAATTGATCTATTGAAAGGTGTCATACATTCGTGTTGGGATATAGGTACAACATCTACACGCACATACTTTCCTACATCATTCAAATGTATTAAATACCGGATACGTTTAATAGACATCAACGAAAGAAAGGTTTAATGAGGGGAATACCCATATATATCCTCTCTGAAATAACTCCCTTTTAAAATAACAAATGTACAACACATCTTCCCTAACATATCATAAATACGGGACACTGGTCACAATTTATGAATGGGAAGCTTCAGGCGAGGCTGGTATGTTGACATTAATTGTAAGGCCGGGGTATGTTGACATTGTTATGGGCGGTCGGTCGCTTAGTCTCTCTGCTATACATTAGCTATGAATAAACCTGCTTCGACATATATTTCCAATAAAACATTTTCCTCGTCAAACAATTTTCCATGATAAACTCTGTTCTCTCTTCGAATTAAGGGTGAGTATTGTAAACATGAAAATGTCCTATATATTGCTTCCATCACTTTCCCAACAAACCTAGCTTTGTGCTGTCACACTGGTACATGTACTTATCAGTTTTCTATCTATTTTCAAAATAGCACGTTCTGAAGTAAAACTGTGCACATCATGTTATACGGTTAAAACTCAAACCGTAGGGCTTATTTGTCATCGCGTTAAATGGAAAAGCTAGCATTGAAACATCAACTATGCAAGTCGGGACAGGGCTGAATAATTCTTTACAAATGGTTCACAATAGTACCCAGCGCGGGTGATTCGAAATCCGGCTGCCTTCAGCGTTATAGTCAATGCAGGGTGACATGACTACCTCGTTCTTGCGCGCTAAATGTAATTAAACGTCACTGCTAGCTTGCTGATTGTGTAGTCTTATATATTTCTTCTATGTCTTTTCCATACAGGTTGTCTAACGTTCATGGTGTACAACTTGTAGACCGTATAAGATGGATTTGATCCAGCTAGACGTACATTTTTTTCCCCCTACATTACCCGGCGCATATCATGTTGACACAACCCGTCGCTATTGTGGTATGATTGTACTTTCAACACACACCCTGTATTCATCAAACCAGGTCGCACGCTCTAGCGAGCGCGGGCTATTTGAAACGACGAGGCCACGTGAGTTGTCAAGCGCGCTCAATTCAAACTGGGCTGACAGGTACTTCAGGGCAGCACGCTATACACATAGCTCTATTCATAACCCTTTGCTTTTGTTTTCATATAAAGGGTTTCCTGCATTAAAAACACACACCTTTCATTCCCCCCTTTCCCGACGCGCCGTTGATCCATGAGTCATCCTATCTGATCACGTGACTTGGATCAGCCAATTAACTTCGGATCTGCCTGGATCAACTGGATCAACCAAAAAGGGTTTCTGCGGACTGAGACTATACTACTCATGTACATGAATATGTTTTGATATACTATGTTGCGAAGTGCTATCAAATACGTTCTCTACATCGATAAAATGGCAAATTTGGATTTCCAAAACATGATCATGTATAATATAGTTTAAAGTATAAAATATGGGCAATTAGTATTTTGCTATTTACAGGCGTATGTTTGCTGACAAATTATACAATGTCTACTAACAACTTTATCTCGCGCAGTAACTGTATTACAAGGATCTATAATTATTTCTGCCCTACACTAATCTAATTCATCTTTAACTCCTTCAGGTAAGCAGAAAATGAAAATTTATCATCATATTCTTCTTCTTCTTCTTCTTCCCCACCTTGATAGTTATTGCTATAACTATAATATTGCTAAAAGGTGCGTAAAATCCAACTCACTCACTCACTCTTTTTTTCTGTGGAGATTGTAACAGTGTCTTGCCACAAATCAATTTCGGTTTGCAACGGATAAAAGACTCCTGTAAGTGTTGAAATGGTTTAATTTGCCATACTGTCTTCAGAAAATGCGTGATTTCATTTTTAAAAAAAGCGCGTGGTTGCGATGTGTGGCACCCCCTGGTTGCTGCGATGCAAGGAACACATCTTCGTCTCATGGAATGGACCAGGCGTCGCACAAAGTCCTTTGGGATATGTGTCCATATATATCTATCTGCTGGAGCATGTTTTGAAGTTCCTGGAGTGTCTGCGGAACACGTGGTTGACGCCGAAGACGCCGATCCATCTCATCCCACATGTGCTCGATTGGTGAGAGATCAGGGGAGCGAGCAGGCCAGGGGATGACATTCACGTTGTTTTGTTGAAGAGACTCCTGAACAAGTCGAGTAATATGAGGCCGGGCGTTGTCATGTTGAAAGGTAATGCCTGGACCATGTCGACACAAAAACGGTAGAACAACAGGACCAATGATCTCGTCGCGGTAGCGCTGTCCATTGAGTTTTCCCTCAAACGGGTCCTCTGTCTTGCTGTAATCCCACCCCATAGCATAACGCTGCCGCCCCCGAACCGATCTTCTTCCATGACACAATGATTGACGTAACGTTCACCTCGACGTCGGTACACTCGAATCCGTCCATCGCTGTGGCTGAGGTGAAAACGAGACTAGTCAGTGAATAGAAATTGTCCCGACTGCAAGGCTGTCGACCGTGGACGCTGTCTGCACCACGGTAGAGGTGCTTGACGGTGGTTTCCTGTCAAAGTGGGACGTCTGGAGGGTCTTCTGGCGACAATCCCTGCACATCTGAGGCGGCGACGAACGGTTTGTGAAGATATTCGTCGAAGGCCAGGGATGCTTCTTGCAGTCACTGTTGCTGGCTGGAATCGATTTCGTAGGTGTGTTGTTCGAATCGAGTTGTCTTGTCGATTATTGGTTACGCGTGGCCTGCCACTCCGAGGATGGTCTCTGACTGCATTCGTCCGTTGCCAACGTTGCCAAAAGCACCAAATGGTGTTTCTGTGGACGTTAAATTGTCTTCCAACACCAGGTTGACTCGATCCTGCTTCAAGCATACCAATGGCTCGCAGACACTCATTTTCAGACAGGCGTGGCATTTTGTTAATGTTAAATAATTGCGTAATTTTCTTGTTTTTCTGAGTGGTTGTCAGCACGATGCGAAACAATGCATATAGAATCCCGTTAACGCACATGTTTTTATACCCATTCTTGGGTAGTGAAATGCATGGGGCTGGCATAAAAGCATGGAATGCATGCTTTTCTGTAGCAGTTGCGTTTTTGTGACTTGATTCAATACATGTACTACAATATTGAAAACCAAACTTTACTTAAAATATTGGTGTCACGGGAACTTTTGTTGTTGAGTATATATTGGCCGTAGGCCTTTGTACAATAAACTTCTTTGACATTTGGCCATACTCACTCACTTACTCTGTTACTCCAGGTCGATACCCTTCTCTGCCAAACCTCTCGTTGTAGGCCATGTCAGGTGAAGTTACTTAATTAGCATGAAGGCTTATAAAGTATCGGTAGGAGCGAGCAAAGCCTTCAGAGCATACTTGCCTTCTGATTCTCTCGAAAACGAGTGAGTGAGTGAGTTGGGTTTAACGCCGCTTTTAACAGTATTCCAGTTATATCGCGGCGTGTCAGCTTAATGTGGGAGGAAAGCCCGCAGTGATGCAGGTCCCAGACGTTTATCACTTCGGTGAAACCCACGAGCACGGGTATGGTGCTGACAAACCTAGAAACATAATCGTGGCGAACCGGGATTCGAACCCACAATCATAGGTTTCTGGCGTGCCCAAGGGACGCAACTCTGCACAGAGAATCGCGGCGCCTTAGACGACTGGGCCACCCGTGCCCCCTCTCGAAAACGAAGGTAATTGGGCAGTTCAGAATGGATATAAATAATTTGACGCTATGTTATCGATAATTTACAGCCTGACTTTTAAGTCACGTAACGAAAATTATTATTTTGACGGTGGTACCATATTCCTACACCAATGATTAGTAAATCTATCCGTATAGTGCCGTTGAAGGCCGCGAAGATTGAAAAAGTAGCAAATTCGCTTTAGAACGGTTGCATCTGATTGGCATAATTTAATCCTCTTTACTATTATAGATTTAAAGAATAAGATTTGATCTTAAGTTTAAGTTGTTGCAATAATTTAAGGCTCTGCTCAGCATACTCATGAAGACTATGGACTATGCGAGGTATGATCTTCCCTAAGCATGTCCCGCAATGAGATGGTTTCACGATAGAGACGGAAATAATGTAGTTTGCTTTTATCGCAATTATTGCAAGGGCTAATAATGGCTGGAGGTGAATTTAATGAGGTCTCTGGTGAAGCCTGCACTATATCCTGTATGATATTCTGAAAGCCTGACAAACGCTTGGAATTCGAGGGCTTCATGCTGGGGCTTAAAGTCTGGTGGAGAATATAATTTTGTGGGCCTGCAATCAGACTTGTGTTTTCAGTTCAAGAACTATTCAGTAGAACAACATCTTCGGCGGATACTTCATTCATTGTTCATCATTTGTTTATTTTATTCATAATTTATTTATGTTATTCATCATTTATTGGCCTGTGTTCCTGGATGCCTTTGACATAATCTAGTTGATATACCGAATACCCAAGGTTCACGCCCTTCAAAAAAAACTATACAAAATGTTTATTATACGACCCCTCAAAGTGAGATGGGTTGTATCAAGAGCACATACCCATCTATTCAGCAATATATTTTTTATAATGCACAGATTTCAGCTGTGTGCCCTTGTCCATAGAAACTGCGATATCTCAAAATCTGTTAATTGGTTACCCAGGAACCACTGTTGGTCTGATCACGGGTGATGGCTCTTCACGCCTGTCACGTGGGTTTACACTGCTATACCATCCCTCATAATGTGGTGACGCGTTATCGAGATAACTTGAATCCACTTGTGCAACATCCACAATGGCGGGACCCACCTGGCCTAGTCTGCATTTGGCGATTATTTGTTTACCATAAGACTAATACGGCGTGCGTTTGATGTAGGCAGTGAATACAGTTCGGAAGGAAAACAACATTTTGGAGTTGGACATGTGTTGGAGTTAATAGCTAAACCGGTAAGAACGGTATGGATAAAGTAACGACCATGTCGACATTTCTAGTCGTTGATCTTAAACCGAAAGTATGAGTCACAGTGGTTTCACGTCCAATACCAGGAATACTATCACACGTAGCCCAGGTGGGAGTAAAAATTGTCATAGAATGACATGGAATATTTGGCAAACAACTGAGGGAATGTCCAAGGAAAATATTAAAGACTATTTCATTTTCAGGTGAGTCACAGGCTATCCAAATTGCAACAGACAAATGTCTTTTCCGGTCTGACTTACTACATTACCTTCAGCATGTAAACATTATCAGTTTCAATTATTTCACAAATGAGTATATATAAGTAACATGAAAAGTGAAGTTATATGTGGATTAAACTAGGAAGTCAACACAACATAGACTATAGGCTAGTAACACGTGAATATACTGCCTGAAAACATGGGTTTACACCATACAGGGTAATTACAAGTAACGTTGGTTAGTTTTAACAATAACATTCTGTTTAATGACTCTAATAGAGAAATGTTCACTCAGCCGCTTTCGGGCAAAATGGCTGACGTTAAACCCGGAAGTAGATTTGGCGTTTTTTTGGTCCACCTTATCAAAAGATTTCCGGGTGAACTGGCGGGTTGTTGAGACATCGGATACATTGCGTTATGGATAAAGTATTAAGTACTCAGATTTACCCCAACCAGTAATGTGGAATGGATGGCCAGACCATTGACGTCTATTTTACTAAATAATTAGCCTCCGTAGTGAGGCGAACTTATTTCTGAATAAATGTCAGCAAGAAATAAGTTGAAACAATGTGAACTGTGATGCATCAATATAAAACGCCAACGCCAGATAATTTATATGAAAAAGAAAGTGTTTGTTGACTAACGCCGCACAGAAGTAATCCTGACATGCGACGAGGACCTGTGAACATACGAGAAGGTACACGAGCCACAAGCCACTTTCAAACCCTACTCTTTGATTTAGGTAAGAGGAGGCAACAATTCCTGTATGTGCATGGTGGAAACGATTACTAAAAGCCACTTGATATACATTGATGATTTAGCTAAGCGTTTTACATCTCAATATGGAAACTGAGTAAATAAATAATGACATTCTATGTATTCTAGAGGTCTAAAGGATCCTGCATGCCTTTCACATTTGGGTCAGAAGGTTGTGTACCAACATTTTCATATACATAGGCGCACCAAAAATATAATCTCAACAAATCTTGATGTATTATCTGATCTCATTACAATCTTCTACTCTGATGCTCCATAGATGGAGAAATATTAAGCAGTGTTCAGTTCTTCGTGTGTTGTCATAAGCATGAATGATGAACAAAGAGGCGTTCAAAGTTAACCAATCATGAAAATGCTGCTACATTAAATGCAATATTACATACCGTATTCGACCCAATAAGCGCCGAAGGCGCTTAAAAAAAGACAGAAGAGGTGGGCGCTTTTTGGGACCAATTCAGAGTCAAATTGGCGTAAATTCATCAGTAAGCCTTACCGTATTTTCTTGAGAATAGTGCGCACTTTTTTCCAAAAAACACAGCTGTGTAGAAGGGGGTGCGCATTATACACGAATTAATGAGTTTTGATGTTTTGTCCCCCATGGAAAGACCTTACTGTGAGCACGTAACACCGGAAATACCATGTCAACAAATCCATACTGAAGTTCGCAAATTATTCATGTAATTACACTGTCTGGCTATAAAAAGTGTTCTTTGTATATCTGGACTTAAGTTTGTAACTTATTTCATTAATTTTATTCAAAATTCCTTTTAATATTGTTTTAGTTCGTGTGTGAAGCGATCGGAAGATCGCACAACTCGCCGTTATTAACAGCAACCACGGTCAGATTACCGCTATTGACGCCTTGAAACGAACTTTAGTTGACAGAGAATGGATACATATATCATAAATGCCATACTTTGATTCGTTAAAAGTCATATTTGTTTTTGTTGGACGGTCATATGTCAACACGTAATTCTCGCGATCACGCGTTCACGTGCACGGGAGCCTTGACGGTGACTGGTCAGACTGGTTCCATGTAAAAAATAATATTCGGCAATAGCGATCAGCTGCTTCGCTTAGGGTTATTATTATTTTAAATATGTTTAGTGAAAGCTGCATCTAAATTAACAAGATATTGGAATATATTATTCCTGATAAAAAATAGTTTCAGATACAACTTTTGCCGATCCTTGCATTTTAAAATCCTGTAAAGTTATATCATTGGGTGTGTCTTGATCGAATCACCGGTAGATTCTAAGAAAACGTGTGTACAGCTGATTGCTGTGTCCCACTTACTTTACGAGAAAATGCAGAAGGTAATCTTAATCCCCGGATATAAAAACAATGTCTAGCTGAACAAAAAAATACAATTTAAACGGTAAATCAACATGTCTGGGGATTTTTTATCTCAAATTTCGAATTTGTACTGACGAAGTTTCTCATCATCCGTTCGTTTGCCGGACTTCGCTGAAGGGGTATGGTGTAATTTTTCTGCGCATAATATTCAAAGTCACAGAATACAGTCATGCCCCGCTTATACGGACTTCAAATATCCGGAAACCTCAGTTCCCGGACGATTTTCATTTAAACCGAAATAATTACAAATTTTCGGAACGGGGTGTGTGTGTGTGTGTATTACCACATACAATATTTCATGCAGCATTAATATATGTAATATTACCTACATCGCTACATGAAACAATACACAACAATAATACATGCTAGATTATTACATACAATATTGAATACAACATTATGACATACAATATTACATGCTACATTATCATACATAGTATTACATACCACATTAGAACATGCACTATTATATATTATATCATGACATACAATATTGCATACTAACTTAGCATATACAATATATACAGTATTTGTTTGCGTGTGGAGGGCGTGGTTTGATTAACATAGAGGCTCTTCATGATAGAATTGTATTGTGCACTTTTACACACATTTATTTGTCTGATGATCTTGTGAAGCATCTCAAGACCCATGATGAAAACAAGGCATTCCACAGCTTTCTTAAACGAGCCAAGGATGTGGGACATAACCTCAATGTAAGTGTTGATTTTGTTGATGGTTCTGTACTGCTGGACGGTACAGAAATGAGTGTATATCCAACCGAAGTGCCATATCAAATCGGCCCAGACTCAGTTTTTCAAGGAGAGGCTATCTGAACGACCACTGCACCGAGTCTATGTGCAGTGTGTTGAGAAGATCAGCAGCCCTGAAGAAGTCGACTGGCCTGAAAAGTGAAACAGAATACTTTCTGTTTGCTGCTCAGAACCAGCCACGTCCCACTCGAAACCGTCAATGTGTGATTTTGCATCAAAATGTAAATATATAATGTAGATTATGCAATGAATTTAATGAGACTGTCCAACACATTGTCAGTGGATGCCCCGCTTTGGCACAAACACAGTATCTTAAGCGACATGATGGAATAGTTTGATCATTTTATTACTGTCTTTGCCATGCTTGTCGTTTTGACACAGATGTTCATCCATGGTACGACCCGGAATACGTAGAGGCCGTCATGGAAAATGAAAAATACAAAATTATTTGGAATAGGCCCGTATACAGCCTCAGACGTATCCAGGCCAACAAACCGGATCTCATCCTTTTTGATAAATTCAATGAAATCATATAATGTGATTGTCAAGATTCAGGAAAAACATTGCAAATATGTGGGGCTCGCTTTCGAAATGCCATGCTTGCATCCCAAATACCAAGTTGCCCGACTCCCCATTGTTCTCGGTGCCTTAGGTTTGGTACTTGCCAATTTGTTGACTGACATTGGTAGAGTATCCGCGTTTGCTACCAGGAATACAGCCCTTCTTACAATTTTGGTAATGCAGAAGGCTGCAGTGTTGGGGACTCTTCACATTCTCTGAAAAGTTCTGGATGGGTTTGACAAGGCAGCGCTTCCTAGGAGAAGTCCCATTTTCTGTCTGGGCTGCATGTAGAGGGGACAAGGGCCCTGAGCTGATGTTGGGGCAAATGCTCAAAGAAACTTTATTAAACACATTTTTTTTATTAAAGAAGCATCAGGAGATGAATTGGGGGAGTATCTATGTAAAGGAATGAACATCTTTTGTAGCAAATGGATTGTGAGGGCAGTGAATTTTCTGTTGCACTGTAGGTATCTCCATGGCTTATTTTGGCTCCATGGCTTATCTTTATGTTGTAGGTAAAACACAAGACAAACAACCATGCCTATGCCAAAAAATGAGTGGGAGGTGATTCTCAAATGCTGGCCTGAGCTTATTGACCAGTTGGTCATAACGAACAGATTCCTGGATAAGCTCATTGAAGGAGGTGTTTTACAACCTGAGGACCAGCAACGTATAATTGTAGAGCCGGTTGCAAATGACAAGATTGAAAAGTTGTTGAATATTTTAAAGCACAAAGATGCAACATGCCGACCTTACAGCAAATTGAAAGAAGTATTACTCGAACAGGACAGCAAGTTTCTCGTTGATTACTTGGACAAGGCTGCAGCAGATGTATCTTTGAAAACTAATGATGAACAAATTTCCTGTGAGGATTGTGTTGGTAAGTTTATTTGTTTAATGGATCACATATGCTTTGCCCTCCTTAAATGTTTTGTCCGTGTGTCAGTCGATCCATTTGGTACAATGTTTTCAAAATGTTGAGAGGATGTTCAAAATATTCTTCCAGTTATGAAAAAGAACATGTCACATTGGTAATCAGAAATAAAACCACATGGGATTCTGGATTAGAATTGGTCCACAGCCACCTCTGCCTCGTACCTATCCTAACTATGGTGAAGGAAGTAATGGTGTAACAAGGTAACAGACTGGGATAGTTATACATAAGCATTAAGTGAGTAACAATCACCTCTTAACTGTCGATAGGGGATCGCATATGTGTTATTGTATGTAGAACCTATGTGACACAGATACTGGTAGGTGTAGACGAAGAACTTAATATAAGCAATGAATATTATACAATTATATTTGAATGGACGTGAATAAATTGACTTTAGCTGATTGACATTTCTGCTTATCTACTTATCCTATCTCACACTATGCATTTCTCATCTTCTGTTGATCCTAAGTGGAAACATGCTTAAACAAAGGTTTCCAGCTTCTAAAATACAATTCACCCAAACACACCGATCATCACATGGTCAGCTCCCAATAATCTGGTTCATGCACGCTTTTCATGCCGAGCAACCTGACCTTCGTTGAACACGTGATTTCCCCATCAAACTCATTCTCTTTCTAGAGCTAATTGGCTATAGGAAATGTGATGCGGGGATGGACAGTTCTGACGACGACTTCAACATGAAAACAAAGTCTCTGCAGACGAGTAAATGCATCCTCCAACTGAATACTCAGTCTGGGAGAAAAACCCTAAAAAAGTATACACTCACATAATTGTGACAAGGTTTATTTTATATAGAGAGAAGACGTAGTAAAACGAACTGGATCGGGTACACGCCGTAAGAGAAGCAATGGCCCAAATTGATGCAGACCTTGGATGTCAGTCACAGAGATGTCTGGAAGGTAGTGGGATGCGAAAACTGTGCACATAAAGTGCATTTACTGTGTAAAGCCATAGTAGTGGCGACAGTGTGAGTTTCATAAGGGATGGAAGCGACCGGAGCAGGCAGGCCAGCAAAAGTATAAGCGAGGAGAAGGAGCAAAACCGAATCCAAAAAGAAATTGTGGTACGAACTGTGTAACAGCTGACATAGAAAGTTGAATAAAGAGCATCAAGATAGATCCCTAGCACACGTACAGGGCACAAGAATATGTCTTCAAGATCCTCAGGATTCAGGATGGACGTCAAAGGCAGGATAGTAAATAACCAATCAAGTTGTCCGGGGAGTTTATTATTGCTGATGAAGTCCAACCACAACCACAAGCCCAGAAAAGCTTTCTATGCAGAGCACCTTTGTAGCGAAGTCTGTTGACGTCTGAAGCATGAATCTCACTCACTCGAGCAGCTGTCACAAGAGCAAAAAGAAAGACTGTTTCAAACATGGAACCTTCAAACCTTCCCAGCCGAAGTTAAATTCTGAAGTATGACGTTGAGAACTTGAGATCCCTGGTCAGTGGTCGAAATGAGATTACTGGTCCACCAACTTGTAAGACCGAATTAGGTAGAATTGATCGTACCAAGATACGTAGCTAAGGAAGAACCCACTTATGGTTGAACAGGGACTTGGATGATGATCTATGAGCTTCCGAAATGGTCTTGGCTACTTTTCTGGAATAACAAGTGATTTCTGTAAATGTGACAAATGCTCAGATTGCGTGTTTTGTGCAACGAGTGGAGCAGCTTGGAGTGAGGTTGAAGAAGGTTTACCCGTGGTTGTAGATGATGAAATCTTATCTCTGCGAGTTGGCTAATAGGCCATGACCCAAAGCAGTGTGACCTGACTGGTGGATGCTATCTTCTGCAGGACCCGAGGTAGAAAGGCATAAGCGTGTAGGCCCTCTCACAAGATTGCTAATCCATCGTGGTCCCAAGCCTGAGGATTTCGGATGGGAGATAAGAACTGGGATTGCTGAGTATTGAAGTGGGTTGTAAAAAGTACTGGAAACAGGCACTGGATGGAGGCGTCTTTTCATCAGAGATGGCCTGTTGGGTTCGCACACGGAGTCGGCCATGACGTTGGAGACACCAGGGATTTTGATTGAGTCGATCGGCTAAAAGAGTTGGAGAGCCAGAGACAGTAGTGACATCGACTTGGTGGAGCCCATCCTGTCTATTTTACAGACGACTCATAGGTTGTCCAAATAGATCAAATAGACTGGAAGCACTGATTGGGTCGCCAGTGGAGTTGTCCTCTCCTGATGAGAGCCTGTGCCGGTGCCAGGAGACTGAGAAGTTGTTGTCTTTGATGCAGAAAGAGTGACTATCTGAGTGTTAAATCTTCACCCAAGGATCTTGGGGCATGAACAAGTTGCCTAGGCACAAGTTGAACAGGGCCTGATAAATTGAAGACGTTGAGTGGGAATCGTCTCAGAGTTTTTGGTGTTAACTAGCCAGCTGAGTTGAAGGAAGCGCTGCATGAAGTTGAGATGTAGTAGAAGGATACCTGAATGCAGTCATCGATGTTTGAATTAAAGACGATGCCTCAAACATGTAGGAACAACTCAAACATGCCTCCATTGGTAGTGGTGGCCGTATCACTTAGAATAACTTGTTTAAAGTTTTCATGTCTTTCTTTGGGATGGGTGAGTAGAAACCTGGGGTTGTGGGAGCTGTGCTCTATGTTATCCTATGGCATTCTTTGCAAGTACCATACCTATGGCATCATTGATAACCAGAAGCCACTTGTCTGAATACAGCTGCTGAAGAGTCTTGTTAGTCGTAGGAGGAATCGCAATGGTGGGTAGATGATAACCAATTTGTAGAAGGTGTCACATAAATGGGTCGTCCAGGATGGTACAATTCTTTGTGAAAACACCCAATCTTCCACCTATGGGCAATGTGACCACTCAGTGTCTAAAGAGGAGTCAAGTCTTCTGCTGTTCATATCTCCCATTCTGGGAGATTCCCCGCAACCTTTCGGTCCCAAGAAAGAAATGGTACATCCGATAGATTTGCCACATTATTGTCCTTGGTGACCACGACCACATGCATGAAAAGAACTGGATCTGCTACCAATAACCTTCCAGATATTGGGCGGAGTGGGTGTGGATGCAGGTCATTTACGTTCATCGAATCATGGTGGAACATCGATCCTTAGAGAGGTAATTGTGCGTCAATCCTTTGAGGTACTTTGATCCGGACAGGTACATGTAACCTTGGAAGTTTGTCAAGAGGTGCATCTTTATATGTTCAAAGAACCTGAGAACATTGTCGAAAGTATGGCGAGTCTGTGAAGATCGTCGAGCCCTATATTTTTAATCCCAATTTTGAGTTCATCGATTCTTCGAACAGCATCAATTTAATCTCCCCGAAATAACCGTGGAGGAATTCTTATTCGCCGAAAGCCCGTTCTACGCAAGCTGATCCTTAGCTGAGTACTCTCCAGCACTGATCCTTAGCTGAGTACTCTCGAGAACGTGACCTATGCGATTCTTGATTGAGAGAAGGGTCCGATGAGTCTGGGCACCCACACCGCGACGACTGATCCCCAAGAGAGAGGTCATTTAGAACGTCAAACAGGGGAACTGGAAAGTGGAGAGGTAGACATGGATCATAGGAGCAACTACAAAGGTTCAGCTGAAGCTTGACAACAGTAAATGAGTGCGATGAAAGAGAACAACGGTCTATGGCAGGCTTCGTGTGAGCAAGAGTGAGCACGACTGACTGTGAAGAAAATACCGTGGATTGGTCAGATCCAAGAACAATGAGAGAACTTTTAAAGGAGCAAACATTCGAAACGTGAATGTCTTTCGTGAGAAAGCCGTCAGATACTCCATCATCATTAAGACAGTGTAAGAAGTGAGGGGGTAAACAATCCGCTGATCGTTGGAGTTGTAGGTAGCGTAGTTGATTTCTTAGACTTCTTCGCAGGTGTTTTCTTCACCTTGGATAATTTGTCAGTGGATTAAGAGCTTGTTTTGCTCACTGCGTCGTGAGTTGTGTAGATAAATGCTGACATACTCGCCATTTAGGCAGACAAAATGTGAACAATGCGCAAATGAACTGCAGTGACCGTGGCAATCCGAGTAGACATTATGTGGGTCTGTAGGGGAAAACTCCGCCTACAAGTGAAGGACACAGATAAGCGTGTAGCTTATTCGTCCATGTGCGGAGAAAAAAGTCTTGAAGTCTTCAAAGAGGGAGATACTCAGAAGAGAGAAAAAAACAACAACCAAAATAGAAGTCTCTTCCAGAACACATCACCACATTGTGGCAATTAGAAAGACAATGAGTTTGGGGAAGCATGTGTTTAGCTCATGTAGGTCACTGGGCATGAAAAGCATGCATGACCCAGATTGTTGGGTGGTGACCATGGTGATCCTAGGTGTGTTCGGGTGAATTGTTTCTTTTAAGTAGGTTTCCACTTAGGATTGAAAGAATATGAGAATGCATGGTGTGAGATAGAGGATAAACTTTAAAATACATAAAATCCGACAGTGAGCATTTGGTACACCAAATCTGATATACAACTGATTACTTCCACGTTTCCACCACTGGGGCAAGTCCTAAGGATTAATGGCCATGGAAATTGCACCAAACATGATAGAAACCCATGGTAGTGCCATCAGTGACGCCATGTTTAGGCAGGTACTTTGAGTGATAACCAGCTGTTCTTTGACCTTATGTCATCATCAGGCATCTCCAGTGGTCCATGGCTGTAGTTAATTGGTGACATCACCAATGGCGGATCATCTTGTTCTCTCAGATGAAGGGTATTTTTTGTGTGTATATTTCTAATGGTCGTATGAGTGTAATAATGGAATAGTGACAACTGTCTTCTCAAACAAAACTCATGGAAAGGCCAGTTTGTCATGGTCTCCATTGAAAAACTGCCTTTGTCGTCTTTTAATTTGATGGAGCTAGTAGCAATAATGGTATGACAACGCAGGGTTTTTATCTATCAGGTTTTGGGGATCGCAGTTGCACCCTCATTGCCAGACATAAAAGTTTTAAATTCAGCACGATAATGCTTGACTGCACACTGATAGGATACCAATTGTAACCAGAGCATGATCTGCTCTTAGTCCAGAAAGGAACCCACATAATAGAACATCTTTGAGATGCAAAGACCCTTGCATGACCTTCAATATTGACTAATGTTTATAATGGTTCAATGAAATGTTGCATCTCACATTATGTCAAAACACTGGTAGATCAATAAAATAGTGTTACGTTTCTGGCAGTAGTCAACACACGAGTGGGCACATTTGTTACGGGTTTTTTTCTGTTGCAAAAATATATATACAGAGCTCCATCAGATGTCAATTTGTGAACTAATCAGTTAACTAATATCAGTAATCACCTGATCACTATATTTCACAAGGTGTCACCCAGCATGCACAACCACTGTAATTGTAGCTGTAACCGATAATCTTTTCATAACCTGTTGTTCCAGCAGTACAATGCACCTGCCCACAAGTATGTTTTCATCATGGCTGCAGGAGTGTACCTTTGAACTGATTGAACATCTTCCATATTCACCAGATTTGGTACAGTCATATATCCATCTCTTACAAAACTTGAAAAAAGAACTGTCTGGCAAGCATTATTCAAACTATGATGACGTAATTTCTACTGGGCAGGACTTTTCACACCCCCAGGAGAAAGCCTTCTACATCTTGGCACTATTTGTTAGAAGTGTGTGTGGGCATTAAAGGCATTTTTTTGCTCAGAACTTTTCAATCATGCCTTATGTATCTAACAAATTTGATGATACATCTTGACATTTTCAGATACATCGGAAGGAAACCTAAAGAAAAGGCTTCGAAGTTTGCTTGTGCAGTCATTTGACAATAAGACAGGTCTCACCTGTAGTCTGTCTGAAGTGGAGCATGTTGCGAAGCAGGTAGAGAATGATGGCATCAAATTCACTTGGAACGTCGACCAACTGAGGAACTTTGTTATCGAAGTATTTATTGGAGTTGAATACCAGAAAAGGAAAAAGAAGAAAAAGTATCCTTTATTATAATAATCTTTTTGTATTTCTACACAGACAGGGCTGTGTTATTACCGTTAGCTAAATTTGTTCTGAATAAGAGTGGCCTAATAACAAACACCCATCCACACAGAGACAAAGAGGAACAAATAGAGACATGAACACTAACAGTGAATTTGTGAGTCGATTGTAACGCTTCTTTGAAAACACAAAGATATGTTTACCTGGAATACAGTGGCACACATTGTGAGACACAAAATAACACACAAAAAGCAGAAAGTTAAATATACACACACATAAAACTGCACACAACGTGATGCACACATAGATTTAGAGACAAACATACAGACATAAACACATACACAGACAGAAATGCACACATTGACATGCATACATACACACACAGAAATGCAGGCTCGTTGTGCACTTAACACAATTGTTCAGTCCATTCTTTAGAAACATTGGTCTGAAGGTAGATCAGGTTTCTGATGTCAGCACACACATGGAAGAAGAAGGAAAACCTGACACAGCAAATTCTGATGAAACACCAACTGCAGGTGCTGATGGTAAGATTTAGTTTAGCCACTAATAGTTGTCTGACTAATACTAGCTGTCTTGCATTTTGAGCTGTGTGATGTGTGACCTATGTTAATTGAAACAATATCCAAGGATACATAAAATACTCCCGATATTTAAACGTCCACCAGTTAAGTCAGTCAGAAAATTGAAAATCAAAGCAGCAAATGAGAGCAGTTGTTATGACCCTATTTATAACAATATAATGTTTAAAAATCAGTCTCACTGCTTTGTTCTCACATCCATAAGTGCTGGAAAGCACTTTATGCAAGTAGGTCATCATAAGTGGCTCCGTTATTTGAGAAAGGAAAATTAGTAATCCCCTTTTACAATGTGGATGCGAGATCTCCCTTCTTTAGTTCTATCCAGTGTTTTATACTCTGGCCTGCGAACTGACACACTGTTCACTAGTGTGGATGATCAAGTTGTTTACGCAAGAAATATTTTCTGTCAGTGAATATAATGTGGTATGAGTCCTTAGGGTGTGACAACAAATAAGCAAAATGATACAATGTTAAAGGGGCACTGATCTAACGCCATTCCCCGGACTGGTTGTTGCCTTTGTTATTGTTTTTTCCCCGTGAGTACCCGGATGATACGCAAAGCAACTGAGTGTGACCAGAGTCTGGGGCTACCGTCTGCAAGGACAGCTAAATAAACTTGGAGGCTGGAGGCAATATTTGTTTTACGCATATTTGAACACTGGTTAACCGTGATCTATGAAGATTTCGACAAAGGGTGCATGTTAATAAATTTCTTCAGCCTAAACAAACAGACAAAAAGAACGGCGGAGCTCATCAGATGTCGTCATTTGGAAATACCCCAGATGGTTATAGTTTAATAATAATAAAAAGTATCCATGCAGTGAAAGCATTTTCGGATTTCGGATTGTGTCGATAATACGATTACTACTCCCTTGTTGTCATCCACGTTTTCTGGTATAACCCTACACAACCCTATTTGTCATCATTCACTTGATGCTCAGTTAATGAATTTATTACAGGTACAATAAGTGGGAGCACCACTTAGATTACCTGACAAAGGTTCCCATTTGGCATTTATTGTGTCTGGGGTAATTATTCAATCTAAATCCTGGTTTGAAGTGAGGTGAAATGTGTGTTATGTAATATGCACGTGGCAGTCCAGCAAGAGGTGAATGATCAGTTGATTTGCTTTTTTTGTAAATCAACGGATCGTTCCTACTCATCAAAGGATTAACAGAAAATACGTTGATTGATTAATCACTATTATCTTGCACAGTGGATATGTCAAAAGTGAGTGTTTACATGTCAAGGTTTACTAAAACAAAGGGAATACACTCATATCATGGCGTGAAGCGCCGATGTAAAAACAACATACTTTGTTCAAAGGGTTAACTGACAATACGTTGATTGATTGGTCATTGTTATCTATCACTCAATCGATTTTTTAGGAACCGTTGACGTTATGAAAATAGTTGTCACGTGGGCTTTCTTAGCCGGCGCCTTGAGACTTGACACCTATGTTAAACACCTGAATCAATCTAAGTGATCAGTTGAGAAACGAACACGGGTTATAATATCCCGAAACGATATATATCTTTTAAAATATTTGATTGTTACAGAGACACGTGACATCGAATAAGTTTCTTTGTACAGCTGCAGACAAGTGGGATATTGTTCCTTTGTGTGGATATTCAAGGATACTTTCCTCGAACAAGGAAGCTGCCTAAAATTTATACACATAAATTTTGCAGGTTGTAATTATGGTATTTGCATTTTGTTTTCCTTCATTTGCTGTAGCATTGAACCGATTCGTTCTTGTTTCTCTACGTCTTGGTTGGGAAATTCTTCAATGCACGATAGACGTTGTTTTCACGTCTTTTCCTTTGTAAGCGTGTATATATTACCGTCAATTGTAAAATGTGATTCTCTCAGGCAATTTATAAAATGTGTAAATATTTCAGTCATTTTGACTGAAAATCTGTCCAGATTGACTAAACTTGATTAAGACGATCAAAAGGGCCTAAAACATCACAACAGATTATTATGTAGGATTAGAAGCAAAACAACATAGAAATGTACTTTTCAACGTAACATTTTCAGTGTCTTGGTGATGACATTAAACATCAAAATGTTTGGAATTCATTATCATAATAATACAGATGGAAATGTTTTTCAGTCACTTTGTAAAATAACTGAATATTTAGGCGTTTAATAAATTTTAAAATGTTACACATTTTGACTGTAAAAAATATACACACTATAAAAAAGCAATGCTCAGGTGAAATATTTTCTTTGTGTTGCAAGTAAAAATAGTGTAAACGAAAATTGCAAAATTACCAAGCAAGTGACTTATCGAAACTTCGTCACCATTACCGATGCTACCCACAAATATACCTACATTTCCTTATTATCTCGAAAACTGTATTTCATTTTGTTGATCAATGTGACCATACGCCCTTAAAAAGTGACTAATGCGCTTACGAATGGCACAGCAGAGGTCGCGAACTAGTCTAGATTTCTGCTATACATCCGGGTACTCACTGGGAAAAAACAATAACAAAGGCAACAACCAGTCCCGGGGAATTGCTTTAGATCAGTGCCCCTTTAAGTGTGAGAGTCATGTGTTTACTTCGTGCACTATTCCGTCTTCAGATATTTTGAAGTATTTCACATGTACAGTTTGTACCATTGTGCCCCCCTCTGTTCAAAATGTCATCTTGCACACATAACAACACGATAGTTTCTTAAACAACTTCTTACAGTGATGGGAATAAAAATAACAATCATCAGATACTATTGGGTACATGGTATTCATAGCCGTGTAGGGTACAGACATTTAATAGACTATTCTCGATTTTGAGTGGTTTTGCAATTCAGTATTCTCATTTGGAGCCAAACAGACTGTGTTTTCACATGTACGTTATCTGATTACCTAGAATAGGAGCAAGACACAGTGTCTTTCCATGCTATACTGCCACTGTATTCACCCTTGGGATACCATATATACTTCATTTACTTTGGGGCAAAAGAATATTTAGGTCTTTGTTTTTTTATTGTATGAAAGTTGTTTAAGTTTTGCCTTATAGTGTTTAATACATTGACATTGTTCATAGGAACAACAACGATGAAGGACTACATTATGACAATGTCAGCCAGTCAACTCGGAGAGTTCCTCAGACCAAGACTCAAGGACGTAAACTTGGAAGAAGACATTGTTGATAACATGATAGCTGAAGACATTGATGGCCAGGCATTTTTGTTGTTAGAAGAAAACCATTTGAAAGAATACTTTTCTGAGATGACGCTTGGCAAACGTCTGAAGTTCATAGCAATGAAAAATCAACTTGAAGTGGAATCCTTTGTTCAACCAAGAGAGGATCTTGTATACAGTAGGACAAGCACACAGGATGACACTGCCTCAGAAGGAGAGAAGAATCAAATGTATCCAGATTCATTCCGCCAATTTGACACAAGTGTTTGTGTCACTGACCAGTACATAAGAGGGAGATTAGTTGAGGTAGACGGTCACTCAAGAGGTAATATGATTGTACCCAGGAGACACTTCATCTGCCCCCAGGAGGAGGGCACAGAGCTGTGCAGAAAAGTGGCCAGGGAGGTGGTAATATTTGCCTCAGCCTGCATGAATGACAGAACGAACGGGACACTTCATGCTGGAATAAGCCCATCAACAACCAACAGTGGACAAAAGGGAGAAATCATTGGACTTCAGATCGACAGAGGCCAGTGTGAGAGACTGGTGCAACAATACATAAACGAGTCATTTTATGAGGAACAACTTGATGTTGCTGAGCGGGCAATCAGTGATATCAAGTTCATACAAGTCACTGATCAAGAAACATCACCCAAGAAAGTAAAAAAACTGTATGTCGTAGAAGTTGATGTTATACCTAGTGCTGTCCTCATTGGAAACAATGCTTTCTTTGTAAAAACTAAATTACTTGGAGGACGGAGAAAGAAAAGAAAGCAAGACTTGTATCGATTCATTTCAGGAGAACTTCAACCACAGACAGAAGACAGCATGATCTCGTTTATGAACAAAAAGCAAAATCTAACAGAGCTTAGACGTGAACAAGAAACTAAACCACCAACTCAACCAGCAGTAAACCTTAGACAGAAATTACTGGATCTGGTTACAGGTGGGAGTGATACAATAGAGGATGATATCTATCCGGTGTTATTTACAAGCCCTCTAGATAAATATATGGATCAAGAGTTTATGAAAGAAAACCTCACCTTCATACAACATTTTGATACCAGTGCAGTATTTGATTTTGACCCAGAGAGTAGTGATGATGGTCTTTATAAGTTCTTGGATGAGGAGGAGAATCAGTGTTATGCAGTGCTGACTACTGACAATTTCAAGCAACGAGATAAGAAAACGCACAAAGAAGCCACTTCTGCTCATAAGGCTTGGATCTTCAATAATGGCTATAGTGGCCTTCATAAGCCAGGACTTCAGCCATTTGACTGGAAGCAGGAAAGGAGTGCAGGCTTTAAAGAAGCTCTGCATTTTTATCATCAAAACATTCCACTGGACAGAGGCCTAGCCATCATTTTCCTTTTTTCAAAGAACTATGAAGTACTGCTAGAAGCAGCAGAAGAGATTCTCTTGAAGTTTAAAGATCATTGGATGGTTATTGCTGAGAATGAAGCTATTGCTCATCTCTGGAACTCTGAGATGACAAGACGGAATGTTTTGAAGAAAGATTCTTTGGAAAAACGCTGTGTCATTGGTATGCCTTGGTCACACATCAATCAGACATTCATGGACATCTTTCAAACACAGAAGGTTCCATCATGCTACTTGCCATTATCAACTGGTGCATTCACAGAACTTTCTGAAAGAGAGAGAAACAACTTGTGTGGCCTGGAGATTCTCAGCAGTAGAGAATGTGATGTCATTGAGGACATCAATGACAAAGATAAACTGGAATCTATCAGGAGAAGGGTTGAAGAGAAGTTCTTTAGAGGAGGAACAGCTGAGTGGTGGAATTTTTGGTTTGGGGAGGATCATGTTAAAAAACGACAGCAGCATGCTAATCTGATTCAAGAGGTAGAAAAAGCCCTGAAAACTCCTAAAGCAGACGAGGTTATCCTTGTGACATTGTTACATCAACCTGGAGCTGGTGGTACAACAACATCAAGGCAAGTCCTGTGGGATCTCAGGCAACAATACAAATGCTTTGTTGTACAGAGAATTACTGATGAGACGGCAGAACAAATTGCATCTTTGAGAAAATTTGGAGAAGCTTCAAATCCTAAACCACCACTGATTCTAATAGACAATTATGACGAGGAAAGTGTTGACCGTCTTCTGGCAGAACTTGAAGATATAGCACGCCTCAGTGCCAGGAGAAATGAGGAATGTACAAATGTATTCTGTGTTTTACTTCATTGTGTGAGAAGAGCTAATTTACCACAGTCTCATGAAGGGAAGCAAATCCATCTACGCCATGATCTGTCACCACAAGAATTGTCCTGGTTTGGCAAAAAATATGATGACCTTCAGCGTATGTGTGATGAACACAAAGGTGTAGATCCTAAACTGCTAATCTCATTCAACATGCTGAAAACAAACTTTTCTGAAGACTATGTGAAAAGAACTGTAAAAGAACTGATGAATGACATCGATGATCCCAAAGAAAGGAAAATCCTCAGATATCTATCATTTTTGAACACATATGACATTGACTTTTACGCAATACCTGTATCATGTTTTGATCCTATAATGGAAGTGAGGACCAAGAAGACAGTTCTTATGCAAACAGGGCTCTACAGAGTGGAAAAAAGACCGAGGGGTTGGGAGACAACACTGGGGTCGTCCATTAGAGTACTCTTGAATGAATCCTCAAAGAGGATGGTGTATGGTGCAAAAACAAGCAGCATACAGATCATCAATTCCTTATTGTCAAGAGAGATTCTGGCTACACTGCTTGGTCCATCTAAGCTTAGTGATATTATTTTGGAACTCCTGGGATCTGAAATCTTTGAATTTGAAAATGCAAATACTGACTTTTTGCTTGGCCTCATAAATAACCTTGTGAAGAAAAGAGCAACACTAAAAGACAAGCGTGTGGAAAAGTTTTCTCCTCTAATTCTTGAAATCATGCAGAAGGAAGGAGAGGACAAAGCTGCTGAAGTCTTCGTAGAGGTGTTCAAGGTGACAAATGTTGCTATGGTTGCACAACAGCTTGCTCGCCTATACATACATTACCGCAACTGGTCTGAAGCTGAAAAATACGCTGCAAAAGCAACAAAACTCGTTCAGTCCAATTCCTTTTTGTGGGATACCTATGCACAGGTGTTTGAACAGCAACTCAAATGGAAAGTAGCAAACACAATCATTACAAAACAATGCTTGTTGGAAGTTCTGGAATTGGTTAAAAAGGCAATTGAAATCTTTAAGAAAGAACTGACTATCAGTGAAACAGAAAAAAATGCACCATACAACTACAATGGCTACTTGGGTGAAGTTCGAGTTGTTATTAAGCTTTTCAAAGCTTTGGAAAAATGTCATGATCAAGCTGAAGAAAGTGATTTGCATGCATTTCTTGTAGAACCAGATTTCATACCTGAGGCATTTTCCTTTCTTGATGAAGAACATGTTGAATTTGTTAAGGTATGTGGTAAAACTGCTTCAATGGTTATCCAGAAACTTGAAGATGAACTCCTCCAGTTAAAGGCAGACACCAAACATGAGTCTCTTCATACAAACTATTTCTTCAGTCTCAGTGATTTGCTTTCAGTCAAGGAAGAATTGTTTCGTTTTTATGGGGAAAACACAGATAAAGTTCCAGACAATCTGAACCAGGAAGACCAATGTGAGTTTAGGCGCCGACGTGTACGTCGTCTTGGTGGGACATCACTACAAGGTCTGTTGACGCTTCGATTAAAAAACAGTGATCACAGTTACCTTTTAAGGGTGTATGATTTGATCATGCAGAATGTGACAACACAGAACTGTAATGCCTTTGACCTGACAACAGTTTTGAATGCACTGGTTGCAATGTTTATGTGTGAGGATGAGTTTGTAAAAACGATACCCTTTTCAGAAATCATTGGCCTAAGTCAGAAGTTGATAGACCAGAATCAACCTGACAGACCAATGTTGGAATCCTTCCTCTACATATTGCTGTTCAATGTACCAACTCCATCACGACTAAAACACGGGTATGACCTGTGTCAGTCTGTTACTATCAGAGACACAATGAAACTTTGGAAGGAAGCATTTTACACCAGATACCCTAAACAGAAGGAGGAGCAAAAACGCTTCAGGAAAAAAGATACAACGTTGTTCTTTCTTGGTCGAGGGGAAGGAATGGATGAAATCGTTTATCAGGGACAATTGGTTGGAAGTGAAGATAAAATGCGAATAAATGATGATTTTTGGAACACACCGAGGGCCAGGCAAAGACTTCTTAGATATGAAGGGACATTGCTGATGGATGGCTGCAAGATCCTAGCCACCTTTAAGTCACCTGGAGGAAACCATTATGAAATCTATATCCCAACGTCACTGCCAATGAAAAAGAATATGTGGCAAAAGAAGGTGTATTTTGTACTTGGCTTCAGCTGGGTTGGACCAAAGGCCTATGATGTCACTTTGGATGATCCTTCCAAAGAGGAGATTTCATCTGTTGCTTCAACATCAAACTCTCCACAGCCACAGTTGCAGCACCATACTGGAAGAGACTATGGTACCCAAAGACTTCCGGTAAGGTCATCTGTTGTATGTAGGGTATACATTGCTTAAATACAGTCTTAAAGAACCACCAGGGGCTAACTTTCCAACATCTGTAGCTAGCTGGTGTTATTGGTTTTATCATGAGACCCCTTGTTTATATCTCAATATGGACCTGTCACACAAGGATTGTCACTTCCTAATTGTGTCAACTGTTGGTCCTGTTCTGGGATTTTGTGACCATCAAGAAGAATGTTTGTTGAATATATGAAAGAATAACAACTTAAAAAACAAACATTCTTAAAGGTATATTTAATACCAGATATATAGTATATATAGCATTATCACTTTAATATAAAACCAAATATACTAAACCAAATTAAAAACTTCACAATCCTAAATTCTCTTTCAGATTAAATCCTCCTTTGGGCACTTATTGCATTTTCCTTGCTCAAGAAAATCTACATGACATTGTTGTAAGACAGACGTCCCTGTGTTTTTCAAGACTAACAAAGTACAAGAATACAAGAATATCATTCGTACAAAAACCATGGCTGACCAAACTGTATGTATGGTACATTTCTTTCATGCAAAGGCGTAATACCTCGCATTGTAAAGTTATAAAGTTGTAATTATACGACATGTGTATGTGCCTTTGAATTAAAATGGCCGTAATGGCGTCCATATTGTAGTACTACATGTAACACCAAGGCCATTAAAAACGGCTGGTTTTTTTTGTTATATCATACGGCTTTGGTCTACAATTTTTTCCTTTACATAAACCCAAGGTGGTGTGTTAATTATAATTAAACTACACTTACCTTTTTTACGTTTTTTTTCCACCTTCGCGCGGAACACGCGGTTATATTTATAATACGACATTGGCTATTAGTATCGCGTTAACAAATCGCATTCTAAATTACGCCTTTGCTACTAGTTTCACAATTTCTGCACATATCTTTCCGATCTTTCAATTGCACTGATACACTTTAATACCCTTCCTGCCCACCTCAGAAATTACGGTCTTTTTTACAGACCTTCAAATTGTGTACAGGGTGTTCAGCATCCAAAGACCAGCATGACAGCTGCCTCAAATGTCTGGCAGAGGACGGGCATGACGATGGGTCGGGGGAGAAGGCTCTAGGGTCCCCGTAACAAACACTGCACCCTCTCCTGCACCGTCTTTATTAAAGTCGCAAATGGTGTCGATGATGGAGGAGGTAAAGTCTCAGCTCCGGCAGCAGCTGCGGGCCGAGCCTTCCCCATTGTCGGCGCCGGATGGGGTTTCGAGACCTTGTGATATGACCGGCGTCGGCCGAGGCAGGCCACTTGGTCTCGGGAACGATCTCAGACCAGGCTTCAGCGCAGGCTCAAGGTCGCTTCCCAGCGGAGGGGTGGCGGGCGCTGGCCCGTGCACTACCGATGCACAGTTTTCCCTAGCGGAGCGAGACGCCTCTTCCGAGGCCGAGGCTTCCTCTAGTGGATTCCTAGCCCAGAGCCAGATGGGTTCCCTTGAACCCCCGGCACCTTGGGACCGGGACTCGGCTTCGGGCCGGGTGCTGCCTGGGGATGCGAAGGCCCAGGCCTTCGGGCGTCCCCTTCCGACTTCGTCTGCCTCATCTGTCGGGGAAGAATCAATTAACTTCGGCTCGGAATCGAGAGAGGAGTGGATGGAAGAGGGGGGAGACGACTCAGAGACATCGAGAACATTTTCCTTCGCTTCCTCGTTGAGGCACGTGCGGGACAAGATTGTCCAGGTACTGCGTCTATGCCCAAACCGAGTTCCACCTTCCGGGGGACGCTTTTGCTCTTAGCAAAAAGCCCCAGGTGCGGCTCCGTGTTCTATCCTCCCTGGTGCATGAATTCATCAACCCTCTGTTGTCGGGTGCCCGCAGGAAGTTCGACCTGCCAGAACTTATTAAGCGGTACCCACTTGCAGAGGATGGTGACTTTGAGGTACCGGTGGTGGATGAATGCGTTAGGACCTCCGTTACCTAAGGTCAAGCAGGGCCGGCGGTTGCCACCCTTTCCCGGTGCGGTGTGGAGTTGAAGGCTGCTTACATATGTTTCGAGGAGCAATATCGTAATGCATGACAACAGCGGGTGTGTCCGTACACTCCGCATATCTGTCGGCAGAGGGAGTTAGCGGGAGAGGGGCCGACCGACTCTCCTGAGTTGGCCGCGTAACTTACAGAGGTTCACAGTCATCTTGCGCGGGATGCTGTTCATAGCTGTGCCTCGCAGATGATGTGGGCATGCGCAGGCTGTGGATGTCGGTATCAAAATACTCGGCTTCCACACGCCAGGATCTACTTGCTTTGCCTTATAAGATGGTAGCCACCCTCTTCCCTGGGGCTCAGCAGGTGGTCCGAGAGGCCGCGCAGTTGTATGCCTCTATCTAGGATTCTAAGGCCTTGTTGGAGGTACCCAGTGTTAAACCGCGTAAGCGGACCTCTCCACTTGACTCCTCCTATGCTGATGCGCCGGGTCAGAAGTCTGCACCTGCTTGGAAGCAGCCGCTTCCTACAGGTAAGGGGGCCGGGAAGAACAAGCGAGGCAGGGGCCAGGGCAAGGCAGCTGGTCGAGGCCAGCAGCCTTTCGCGGGGCCGGGAACCCATCGGGTTTCCATTAGCGCCCGAAGAGCCCCGGGTGGACCCACAGTCGCATGTTATCGACCTGCCGACAGCCGGGGTCCACTGCCTCAAGCCGGATGTCCCCGTAGGCGGCCGACTGGCTCATATCTGAAGGAATGGGAGACAGTCACATCCAATCCCTGGACCCTGTCCACTCTAAGGGATGGCCATTTGCCTCAGTGGAAACATCATCCGCCCCACTTCGGGTGCCTGCTACCCGAGAGAAGGTGGAATTCCTCCGTGCCAAGGTCGACACATTTCTAATGAAGGTTGCGATCGAACCGGTTCCCGTGGGACATGAAAGTGAGGGCTTCTACTCCACATATTTCCTAGTCACCAAAAAAGACGGAGGGTTCAGCCCTATCCTTAATCTGGCTGAACAAACTTATAGAGGTACCGTCCTTCAGAATGGAGACACTGCGCTCAGTGATCTCAGCTGTCGAGACAGAAGAATGGCTAACGTCAATAGACCTATAAGACGCCTATCTCCACGTACCCATACACCTTGAGTTCAAGAAATACCTGAGGTTTTCTTTCGATGGGAGGTGTTATCAGTTCAGGGTTTTACCATCTCAACAGCCCCGAGGGTGTTCACCAATCTGATGTTGATTCCTGCCTAAGTGGCCAGGTTGAAAGGTCGGTTCTGCGATCCGTACCTCGACGACTGGTTACTAAGAGCTCTATCGCAATCCCTAAGTCAGATAGCTACACAACAAGTGATAGATATTCTGATCACTCTAGGGTGGATAGTCAATCTCAAGAAGTCAGATCTGAGCCCTACTCAGAATCTAGTCTTCCTAGGGGCGAATTTCAACATGGTGAGCGGTCTTGTATCTCTTTCACAAGATCACATTACCAAGGTCAGAAGTGTTATGACCCAGTTCCTTCTGTTAGCAATTCACACTGCTCGTACATGGCTCCAGTTACTGGGCAACATGGCGGCGACAGTGGATGTGGTTTGGCGGGCCCATTCAACAAGCGCTCCGTCGACTTTGGGTGAACTCGGAAGATCTCGGGATTGTTCTCAAGACCCCGCAGTGGCTCATTTACACACCTTCAGTGGTGGACCGAGGTCGGGAATCTGTCCCGGGGACTCCCCCTCGACACTCCCGTTCCGTCTCTCACAGTTCAAACAGACGCGTCACTCTCCGGCTAGGGAGGCGTTCTGAACGATCACACTGGCTCGGGACTATGGTCCCAGCTGGTGATCAAATTGCATGTCAATGTGCTATAACTGAGAGCGGTCAGGTTGGTGTTCCAACGCTTCCTGGATCTGCTTCGTGGCTAAGTGGTTCGTCCCATGATTCAGTGGTGGCTTGGCCACTGTCAGGAATCGCCTCCAGAAGAGCGGTATTCCTGCACGAGTTGCAGACACAATACTGGCTTCGCGGAGGGATTCGACAAACGTTCAGTACGAGGAAAGATGGGCCTGCTATGCATGCTGGTGTGTCGATAAAGGGATTGCAGATCCCTTTTCTGCAGATCTTGTAGCCGTGCTTGAGTTCCTCCAGTCGCGACTAGATGACAGTCCGGGGGTACACTACAGCTATTGCAGCTTTTCACGTCCCTGTCAACGGGGCACTTCTGGGTGCACACCCATTAGTGCAGCGCTTTTTAGCAGGTGTGGACAGGATCCTACCGCCTGTCCGGCGGATCAGTCCCCCTTGAGACTTGTCAATCGTTCTTGATTGGCTGTCCAGTCCTTCCTTTCGGGATCTGTCGTCTCTCTCTCTTCAGCTGTTGAGCTTGAAGATGGCGTTCCTTGTGGCGGTAACGTCTGGCAGACGGGTAGGCGACATTCATGCAATGTCAGCCGATCCCGAACTAACTGTGTTCCACCGGGACAGGGTCAGTATTCGCCTGCTGGACTCTTACCGTCCTAAGGTCGCACACGCCTTCCACGTGACGGCTCCTATTGAGCTACCTGCTCTTTCACAGCCTTCCTCGTCAGGGACCACTACAAGACATGCTCATGTCTTGGATGTCCGCAGGACCCTCAAGGCCTACATCAGCAGAACTATGGGTATCCGTAAGGATAATCAACTATTTGCTGTTATGGCGGTAGGAAGGCTGGCTCACCTGCGAGCAAACAAACTATATCCAGGTGGATAGTGTCTACTATTTGAAATGCGTACACACTTCAAGGCAGGGACCCCCCTACCAGGTTGAAGGCTCATTTGGTTAGAGCAGTGGCTACGTCACAAGAGTACGCCGCAGCTCTGCCCATTGAAGAGATCTGCTCCGCGGCTATTTGGAGCCAGCCCAGCACGTTCATCAAACATTACCAACTCGACAAACACTCAAGCGAGCGTGCTCAGTTTGGTCAGTCAGTTCTCCGAACTGGGCAAAGTTCTAATCTCTAGCCGAATGAGCCTTTGAGATTTTAGACCACACTCCGGTTATACTGCTCAGTAATGGTCCGGATTATATCTTCTGCTGTCGATAAAATTACCAGTCTTTACTACTTGATAATACTCGTATTTGCACACGCACTCCTTCGATTCACGGGGACCCTCTGGCCTAGCGCAGCGCGGGTTTATGGTCTATCGTGATATACGCCCCTTTATCACTTGTTCCAAAAAGTGTGTGTAGGGGGTGGGGGGTCTCGAGTTCTCGATATGATAAGCCACAAATAATGGCTCTTTTCATTGTATATGGTCGACCACGCACTCTAGCCCCCGCCCTTCGACGGTGGTGCCTCACAATAAGGTTGGTTCCATTTATTGAACTCTTGTTTATTCTTTGAAAAAATCAAAATACGATGTATTTATGCACGCTTGTTGCTGACGGATGCCACTTCCTAGATTAGCTTTACGAGTCTATCTTGATGCAATAAGTGCCCCAAGGAGGATTTAATCTGAAAGAGAATTTTACAAACCTGTAGAGGTTATGATTTCTCTGATGAAATCCTCCACGGCCACCCACCTCCCCACATTCCGTCAGCATTAGACATATGGAAAGTGATTTGGGTGAGAGTTGCTCCCCCTGGCGTGACGCGGCGTGGAGGGTGAGGCCCCGTAGGGTGGTCATACATCATACAAAAACAAAGTTTTTTGTGTGGTAACATTTTTTATTAAGGAAAATGGTTACAACTATGTCATGTAGATTTTCTTGAGCAAGGAAAATGCAATAAGTGCCCCAAGGAGGATTTCATCAAAGAATTCATAACCTCTACATGTTTGTAAAAATTTTAACATTTTGACCAGTTATCATTGTGGGCCCTTATTGTGTATTTAAACAGTAATGGCCACGTATTGTCTTCAGATAACACCCGTTTTTGTGCAGGTGAATCGATCAAAATCATGTGCACAGCACTATAGTGGCATAAGTGTTTTTTCACGTGCAACTGGTCACGTGGCCATAATACTGCACGTGTTTTCAGCCATACTTGTTAGCAGTCATTAACAAAAAAAGAAAAACACAAGAAAATAAAAGTCTTTACGGCCATTTGTCATGCCACGCCTTTCAAATGTGCAACGTGAACGTGCCATCGGCATGTTGCAGACGGGGACGTCCGTAGCTGAAGTCGCAAGGACGATGGGTTGTAGTCGACGGACTGTTTATGATTTACAGACGCGTCTACAGCAAACGGGTACCACCGCTGATCGCCCTCGGCCAGGTCGACCACGTGTGATGTCACATGCAGAGGATCGTCAGATTGTCTTATGGCACATCCGTAACCGATTTTTGATGGCTACATCAACCAGAAAGGAACTGTTTAGGGGGAGACTGAGTGCGCAAACTGTTCGAAACCGTCTGAAAACTGCTCACCTTCAAGCACGACGGCCATACTGTGGGCCGATTCTGACTCAATTACACAGACGTCAACGTCAATTGTGGGCACAGCGACACTTACGATGGACTCAAGCCGTTGAATTGGAATCAAGCCGTCTTCAGTGATGAATCCCGATTTAATCTTCAATTTGCTGATGGTAGGGCAGGGGTGTGGAGGCGCCGTCATGAACGTTCCGCCCAGTGTTGTGTACAGGAAGTTGACAGATTTCGAGGGAAGTGTCATGGTGTGGGGTGCTTTCTGTGGCAATGCACGTTCCAGGCTTCTTGTCATCCGTGACAACCTCAACGCTGCTGCTTACCGCGACCAGGTACTGGCACCAGAAGGTCTGCCTTTTATGGCAGCACATGGACCCGGTTTGATCTTACAACAAGACAATGCAAGAGCCCACACAGCAATTTTGACAAGGAATTTCCTTCAGAATGCGGGAGTCAACATCATGGACTGGCCGTCAAGGTCTCCCGACCTCAATCCCATCGAACACGTCTGGGATGCTCTTGGCAGAAGTCTGCGCACTCTCCAGAACCAACCACAGAATTTGCAAGATCTTGGCACCATTTTGCAGCAACAATGGCGTCGTCTTCCCAATCATGTGTTCACAAGCATCACAAGGTCCATGCGGAAGCGTTGTGTGGCAGTCAACGCACATGGTGGCCATACACGCTACTGAACTTGTGTGCCATCAGATTCTCGTGCTTGGGACTTATGATTTAAACTGTTGATGTTATTACCAAATACCGTAGGTGCTTAGAACAAATGATGGTTACCACCATTAATTAAAATTCTTCTTTTGACATTAATGAATATAAATTACCTTCTCTGATACATTTGTCCATTGTATATCATATATGGGATTACTTTTAAAAATGTGAAGTTTTTAAATTTTATCCTCCATCTCACACTATGCATTTCTCATCTTCTTTCAATCCTAAGTGGAAACCTACTTGTAAGAAACAATTCACCCGAACACACCTAGGATTTGACTCAGTATATGTATTTCTTTCATGAAGTCCATGTATATTGAATATATCTATATACTGTGTTCTATAAGGACTATTTAAGAACAAAGAAAAAGCAAGACGTCTTTAGTTGTAGATTATCGTCATCTTCTTCCATCAATCCCCCCATTCCACTCCCCCGCCCCTACCAAGAACCAGTGCTAGACAGATCCAGCATTCCAAAAGACAGAGTGTGGTGACAAACTGAAGAGACATTACTGATAACAGTCAGTAGAGGGATGTTAATTAAGCTGTTTCCATGATAAAGCAGTCTTATGTAACGTAGTGTTAAGGTGAGATGGGTTGTATGATTCTGATTATATCATTATATCATGAGCATGTGTTTATGAATCACTATCAAATAGTGACGATAAAAGGTGTTCACGAAAAGGTGAGTATATCCTGCCCACAGGTAGCACTCGTCACAAGTAAATCAACTGCAGTGAGGTCATGTAAACAGACACAAATACATATATTAAAGAGTAACATTTATTCATCATCATCATCATCATCATCATCACGTGTCCATACATGTAACATCAGATATTAGTATATGACATGTGAATGCCATGTGAAATTTGAACCATTTCTCCATGAGCAAATCTTTTTGTTTTTAAAAATATCCAGTTATACAATACCACAGAACAATCATGAATAATTTTAAGTAGAACAAAAATGCTTATTGAAAAGAGGCTTAATAAAACAAGATAATCAATTTCTCAAGGTTTATGGAAACACATTTAAACAAAAAAGCTTTGTCAAATTTCTATACCTTGATATTATGTTTGAAGGCAAACTTCCAGAGTACATCCTCAATAAAGTGTTACTTCATCCAAGAAAGGTGAGCTTCATTACCTGCAGTATCTGGTTCTGAAGACTGTACATAAAACGATATTTCGAACTTAACCTGGTAATTGAAAGTTTTCTCAGTTTTGAAAGAATAATATTGAAGAATGAATGGCTTATGAGGCTGACTATAGCAAGATGACCTAAGTATATTTTTGTCTATAATCAGATTAACAGAGGTGGTCAACATTGGACACGACAATGGTATCCACCTCGGGATGTGACAAGACATGAGAACACGGCATCTGGGGTAAGTGGAGGTCCACCCCGGAATGTGACAAGACATAAGAACACGGCATCTGGGGAAAGTGGAGGTCCACCCCGGAATGTGACAAGACATGAGAACACGGCATCTGGGGTAAGTGGAGGTCCACCCCGGAATGTGACAAGACATAAGAACACGGCATCTGGGGAAAGTGGAGGTCCACCTCGATATGTGACAAGACATGAGAACACGGCATCTGGGGAAAGTGGAGGTCCACCTCGATATGTGACAAGACATGAGAACACGGCATCTGGGGAAAGTGGAGGTCCACCTCGGAATGTGACAAGACATGAGAACACGGCATCTTGGGAAAGTGGAGGTCCACCTCGATATGTGACAAGACATGAGAACACGGCATCTGGGGAAAGTGGAGGTCCACCCCGGAATGTGACAAGACATGAGAACACGGCATCTGGGGAAAGTGGAGGTCCACCTCGGAATGTGACAAGACATAAGAACACGGCATCTGGGGAAAGTGGAGGTCCACCCCGGAATGTGACAAGACATGAGAACACGGCATCTTGGGAAAGTGGAGGTCCACCTCGATATGTGACAAGACATGAGAACACGGCATCTTGGGAAAGTGGAGGTCCACCTCGATATGTGACAAGACATGAGAACAGGGCATCTGGGGAAAGTGGAGGTCCACCTCGATATGTGACAAGACATGAGAACACGGCATCTGGGGAAAGTGGAGGTCCACCTCGATATGTGACAAGACATGAGAACACGGCATCTGGGGAAAGTGGAGGTCCACCTCGATATGTGACAAGACATGAGAACACGGCATCTGGGGAAAGTGGAGGTCCGCCTCGATATGTGACAAGACATGAGAACACGGCATCTGGGGAAAGTGGAGGTCCACCCCGGAATGTGACAAGACATGAGAACACGGCATCTGGGGAAAGTGGAGGTCCACCTCGGAATGTGACAAGACATGAGAACACGGCATCTGGGGAAAGTGGAGGTCCACCTCGATATGTGACAAGACATGAGAACACGGCATCTGGGGAAAGTGGAGGTCCGCCTCGATATGTGACAAGACATGAGAACACGGCATCTGGGGAAAGTGGAGGTCCGCCTCGATATGTGACAAGACATGAGAACACAGCATCTGGGGAAAGTGGAGGTCCGCCTCGATATGTGACAAGACATGAGAACACGGCATCTGGGGAAAGTGGAGGTCCACCTCGGAATGTGACAAGACATAAGAACACGGCATCTGGGGTAAGTGGAGGTCAAGAACTCTGGAATACCACTATTGGAATATTGTTTGAAAATAGCAGTCAAAATAATAGAAATGGATCACTGAAAATCATCGATAACACCAGGTGTTTGCAAAAAGTGTAACTATATCCTGCCCTACATGTAGCACCCGCTACTCAAACAATTTGCATAAACAAATGTTTGTTTGTGGCCTGATGCCGATTCTTGCCCGCATTGTAACCATGTGATGAAAACTCAATAATGATGTCTATCGCTGAGAACTTGACAGAAAGGCGCACTTGGCATTTTTGGTTATTACTGTAAGTAATATTCCTTTTCGGCGGAATGGCTTGTTTTCACTTCAGTAGTATTCGCACACATGCAGCTATCTTCGTTAATTAATCATCGCGATATTACCAGACTCTTTCTCAAGTGGCGAGGACTCTAGATGACATATAAGGTAGAAGACCCTGATGTGATGATTGTGGACATTTTATGTATAACTGAAATAGCAAATTGTAGCAGTGGAAATGCAAGTAATATCACTCTGAAAATAGTCGTCAGGCAAAAATATACATGCTCTGAAATTTCACTTTCAGGAGATCTCCCCAAAACAGAGACAACCCGAGAAGCAAACAAGAGATCAGTAATGAGCAACACCTGTGGTTTCAGTCTCTCTCTGATACTGTACAGGATCACAGTATTCACCACAATGTCATCGTGCTCGGTGTATGGCTTACTGAGGCCCGGACAGCATCTCGGCCGGGTAGACTAGTGCTAGATGGTGTGGTGCGTGCTCCCGCTGTACAGTGGCACACTGTGACCTCATGTAAACGGCCATGTGCCAAACCTGACCTGAACTTTCTTCAGTATATTTCAAAGTTGATATTCAATGTCTTCTATTAGCTGATATTACCAGATAGAAAAAATGTTTGCTGGAGTTGGGTTTCGGCCTAGTGGTTGATGTCACAGACACTTACGTCAGCAAGTGTTGCTGGGGACATATTCTACTCTGGAATCCCCATGGCGATAAGAGGAATGAGAGAGTGACGGAGAGGATGAATGAGGAAGAAAGTGAGGGAGAGATCTTAAGACATCACATTCTTTTCTATGTGTGGTTTTGCAGCTGCTACTGCTGGGAAAAAGGTTGCTGTAGTGAGTGATATTATATTGATTTGATGTCACTATAGTTTATAGAAATACTGTTGATTGTTAGAAGTTTGCACTTTATCTTTTAAGGGTAAGTAAGTGAATAAAATGCTTTTCGATATTAATATAAATTTTCCAAAATACATTTAGTCAATTTTGGAGAGAGAAAAATTCAAAATATTCATACAAATTATTTAAATTTCCATGTGAAAGTCCTGAAATCACACGCTCTGTAATTGGCTTCCAAAACAAACCTATTTTGGGGTGTGGCTTAAAGCTACCGGCGCAGCCGTGACAACTGTTTTTATTAGGTTTGCCTTGTTTATTTATCGTGTGAT
Organism: Haliotis rufescens; assembly: GCF_023055435.1. Lineage (NCBI taxonomy): Eukaryota > Metazoa > Mollusca > Gastropoda > Lepetellida > Haliotidae > Haliotis > Haliotis rufescens. The sequence continues at coordinate 225,624 of NW_025963800.1, forward strand.
TCTCAGCCGTTATACACACACTGTTTCTGCTATTTGTGTTAATCATAATATCATCATTGCATACATTATTAAATGTGTGAAACGACCTTTGATCTTAACCTTGTGAGTGATTAAAATAACAATTAATAATTAGTAACTAGCGTTTTATCACCAACATGTTTAGGTAATAAACCACCAGCTGCCCTCGGGCCTAATCCTCACGATAAATACCTGTCAGGGATTAGTCATCTGTGTAGACAACTGAAGGCATCTTCAGTGTTCTTACTAAGGTGACGACATAAGTTGTGGATACCGTAATCTAATATATGAGCAGACAGAAAAATATAATGTATTAAAAAGTCCTACTTAGCTAAAACATTTAGTCCATGAAAAATTAAATGACATTAACCTACAGTTTTGACAAGTGCAAGAGTTAAGTCTTCAAAAGGCGCAATGTATAGTTTCATAAAAAAATGATTACCTTAATTTTGAATATTATTTAAACCTATTGCAGCAAAACATTTGGCGAGTCTTACCTAAGTTTAAGACTTGTAACCATAATCTACCTATTGAAACTGGGAGATGGAGAAAAATACCTTTAACCAAAAGGAAATGCCAACTTTGAAAATTATCTGACAAAGGCAAGGAATTCCATTATTTGTCTATTTGTCCATGTTTAGAAAACATAAGAAAACAATTTTTACACAGATTCTACTACGTCAAACCCAAATGGCATAAAATAAATTTACTTTTCAATAATTCACGAGTAGGAACATTGAGAAACTGTCCAAATTCTGTAAAATCATCATGTCATTGTTTTAAACCTCTTTTTGAATTGCACATATATTACTACACTAGTGAATCTGTATAAATATGCATGCATGCTCGGCAAAGATGTTTGTGTATCTATTCCATATTTATATGTATATGTATTATGTTGTTGAGATAATTTTGTACCTCTGATCTATTCCATATTTATATGTATTATGTTGTTGAAATAATTTTGTACCTCTGATAGCGGCCTGAGTGTAAATTTCAGTTCAGTTCAGTCCAGTCCAGTCCAGTTCAGTTCATTACAGAATCCGAGGCAGAAGTAGGCAGTCTCGGCGTCGGCCAGATCACCATGATCGTTGTAATTGCGCAGCGCGTCAAACAGCTGGAACCTATTAACCCCACTAAGGGCATCCCCTTTCTGGTGGATTTTTTTCTTTTGGGGGACGCTATTGCCTGTCGTTTTTTTATTGTGTGTTTTTATGCTATATCAATTTTTCAAATTTTATGTTAGAAAAGCGTGTGTGATTAGGTATGCCCTAAAGTATTAAAACCTGCAAAGTTGCTACGACAGTTCTAATTTAGTTTAGCAAATATGTGTTTAGTGCCCGAACTTAAGGTTCACATTGGTTCGCGTCATGACATTCCATTACACTTCCATCCCTAGCTGACGACGTTGAGTTGAGAAAATGCATCACTGCTTAAAGCAAAACGCTGGAAGGCAGTTTTATAAACTGTTTCAGCAAATGTTCGTTGCAAAATGCTGTTATGACACTTATCTAAAACATATTTCATTGTTGGAAAATGCATTTCAGGAAGCCACAGAAATCTTGAAATCTGACACCAACTGACATCGTTTGTATCCCAATGATGTGGTAGTGGCAAGCTCTGTAGGACTATAACTTTCAGACTGATTAATTCTTTTTAGGGGTGCTGGTCAGTTATGTGCTGTCAAAGTTGCCAGTCGAAATAGTCTTTATGGTTCTGCCTGGTTGATTGGAGTGTTGGTTGTTTGCTCTGTGTACATCCATCACAAAATCCCCACGCATTACTCGGCCACCTACTCCAAATGTCATACTTCACCAATGTCCCATCATCCACAACTTCTATGAAAATACCAAGAACCTATGGCTCAACTTTGTCATGATGGCTAATGAATGCACTGTTTCAATTTTAGAGTTATGTTACCATAGATATGGTATAAACTTATACTTTGACACCTCATTTATATGCACTGACCTATAGAACTTAATATAGATGCACCAAAGTGGAACAACAATTCCTATTTGGAAAATACAGATTGAGCATGTCTTACATTGTCACTCCAACAATATATTTTAAAGGAATGGTCATACATGTAGTTTCATGTCAATATGCTTGTCGTAAGAGGCGACTAACAGGATCGGGTGGTCAGGTTCGCTGACTTGGTTGATGCATGTCATCGATCCGAATTGCGTGGATTGATGCTCATGATATTAATCACTGGATTGCCTGGTCCAGACTCGATTATTTACAGACCGCCGCCATATAGCTGTAATATTGCTGAGCGCAGAATTGAACAACAAACCAACCAAACCAACATGTCAATGTGGCACGTGACCCTTCACTTTTTTGCTTGACCACCGCTGGCAAGGAGCCCCACCATGTTGAATACAATATCTTCTTCATTCTTAATTAAATTTGTCACATGTAATGGCGTCTTTTTTTCTTTTGAAATAGCGGTATGGTGCATTGTACAATTTTCCTGGATATGAGGATGCTGACACGAATTTTAATACGGGCCAAGACCCCCCTCTCAGACAGCAGTGTAGTTGTGTGTGTGAGTGAAGTGGATTTATTGTGGCTGTGAACAGTATGTCAGTTATATCATGGTGTGTCAGCTGGGTGTGGGGGGGAAAGCCCATAGTGATGCAAGTTTTAGCCATTTACCGCTTTGGTTAAACCCACGAGTATGGTACCGACAAACCTTGAAACAGACGGGGCGAACCTGGATTCAAGAAAATCATTTAGCTTCTGGCATGCCCAAGGGACACAATTCTGCACAGTGAATTGCGGTGCCTAAGACTGGGCAACTCGTGTCCTGTAGTCAGAGGCACTGAACGAGCCCATGTATTACACACAATGATTCGTATGGGATATTTTTTGCGTTTTCTGCACATATTGTGAAAGACTTTTTGAATCTCGTCACTTTTGTGCTTTAAGATATTATTGCCAAGTCTGTTCCCACCTTGCTGTGATACCTAGGATTAAGCTTGATCAAAATTACATCACACAAACCAGAGTAACAGCTGAACTCTATTTACTCCTATACAACTTGAGGTAAAGATGTGCTATATACTGACACCAACACAACGAACTTGCATTGATCATTTTGAAAATTCTCTGGTCAGTTTGTGCTACCTGTTTTAGTGCTAGTTAATGGAGGCTGAGCGATCTGTGAAAACAAAGTATATACAATTGAGTGAGTGAGTTGGGGTTAACGCCGCTTTAAACAGTATTCCAGTTATATCACGGGAGTGTCAGCTTAATATGGGATGAAAGCCGGAAGTGATGCAGGTCTCAGACGTTTACCACTACAGTGAAACCCACGAGCACGGTATGGTGGTGACAAAGCCAGAAACATAATCGGGCCAAAATGGGATTCGAACCCACAATCATAGGTTTCTGGTGTGTCCATGGGACGCAACTCTGCATAGCGAATCACGCGCCTTGGACGACTGGGCCACCCGTGCCCCCATATTCAATAGATCATGAGCTGCAAATGTTAAGTAGACGTGCATGTGTTTGTTTTGCTGAATGCTGCATCTGAGCAATATTCCAGCTGTGTGACAGCAGCCTGTAAATAGTTGAATCTGGACAAGACAATCCAGTGATTGATATCATAAGCAACAATCAATGCCAACAGGGCATGTTGACACCATTACTGGCCATCCATTATACATAATTAATGGTGATGGGGACCAATTCTAAGTCAGACTCCCCATGCCTTGAGTAAACATGTAGCCTGGAGACCGTCAAACCAATAAGTTCAATGTCAGGCAGAACAGATAGATCCTTCCTGCTCTTCAGAGTCGGACAACAGCACAGTCACATCACAGCATGTCAAACGGAGGCGAGTCCTGTGATGCTGGTCCTTCCAAGTGCCCATGCTCTTCAGAGTTGGACAACAGTAAAGTCACATCACAGCATGTCAAACGGAGGCGAGTCCTGTGATGCTGGTCCAACCAAGTGCGCATGCTCTTCAGAACATATCTGGGAAGACTTTCCGACAGAGATCTTGTCCTTTGTATTGTAGGTTGAGGGGGAAAAGTTCTTACTGTGTGTCAGTTCCCATTTGTTGAGTCCACTGCGCCAGCTGAATGTGATTGATGAATAACATACACTTTTCTTCTGAAGTATTTTTGTATTTAACATTTCATAAAGAAGTGTGTTGGTCTGTTTATTTTCCAACAATCTAAAACAGTAGTAGGTCTTTGAAAGGCATTTAGAAGTGATACACATAAGGAAGAGAATTTATGGATGTCAACTTCTTTATTATGAGGAACACAACATTTCACCTCATGAAGGAGTAAGCACGTACTCTGAAACGTTGTGTTCCTCATAATATAGAAGTTGACCTCCATAAATTCCCATCCTTAAAACAGTAGTAGCCTGAAGGTCACAGCAGGTGAATTTAATGCCTTGAATGGGTGAAAAGTGATATGTGCTCAGTTATGGAGTAAACGTGAAATATTTTAATGCTGTGCAGGTGGCAACATCTATAAATAATCAACATACACATCTAATTTTCATATTTTTTTATTTCACGCAGTTATATTAGGCCATGATCTCGTATGGGATCGGTACCACCAGCTGGGGCTTGTTGTAGCGTGTCCTCACAAAGTGGGCAGTTCGGGGCTGCTTGGGCTGAAAAAAAACAATTTCACTCTTCAAGTAACTATTTAACTAGGCAATATGCCAGCTATATGACGGCAGTCTGGAAATAATCGAGTCTGGACCAGACAATCCAGTGATGGACATCATGAGCATCAATCTACGCAATTGGGATACAATGTCATGGATCAACCAAGTCAGTGAGCCTGTCCGTTTGATCCCAATAGTTGCCTCTACTGACAAGCATAGTCGCCTTTTACAGCAAGCATGGGTTGCTGAAGACCTATTCTAACCCGGATCTTCAAGGGGTTCCAATATTTATTACCCCAAAGGCAACAGGTGTATTTCTGTCATGCACACTTTGTTCAAAGTTGGCGGCACCCATGGTAAAACAGGCAATGGTTGATACCAATTTGAAAATATAGTTTGATGCGGTTATGCATTTGTGAAGAGATATGAACTGTATTTTCTTCCAATTTGAAGTAATAATAATTCATCAGTTGAAAACTTCATTTACATGATATTCTTAAAATCTATAATTTTTTCACCTGGATTTGTAGTCTGTGCTTTTATTAAAAATCTGTAGGAACTACAGTGAAACCAGAAGAGTAAACAGGTCTGTACTTGAGAAAACACAAAGAGACCCTTCATATCAGGTGAAATCATTACTTATCACAATGTATTTTCAGTCTCTCACGGTTACCTTCAGTTGGGGGACATACATGTATTCTACAACCTCCTACCCATGGACTGTCTGTTGTTTCATGAGTGAGTGAGTATGGTTTAACGCTGCTTTTAGCAATATCCCAGCAATATAACCGTGGGGGACACCAGAAATGGGCTTCACACACTGTAACCATGTCGGGAATCGAGCCCCGGTCTCCGGAGGGAACGCTTTAACCACTGGGCTACCCGACCACCCCTTTTGTTTCATGACGCATTCACATATATTTCAACTTTTTTTTACAGTGGTCTGTAAATAATAGAGACTGGACCAGACAGTCCAGTAATTGGCATCACGAGCATCGATCCACACAACTGGGATACAATGACACGCATCAACAATGTCAGTGAGTCTGACCACCTGATGCCATCAGAAAAGCACATGACCTAAATACTGAAATCACTAGCTAACATAATAAGAAAGTTCCACTCACTTGTTGTTGAATAATATCCTAACAAAATCCCTTATTTCAAACTACATTACTAGAAAATGCCCTTTCAGTTAAATGTCATCACATAAGACTGTTTAATAGAGTTCCACATGAGGTTCACCTCATTTCCCACACAGATCAAAGTGTTAACCTTCTGGCTTGCGCAACAATTAGACAGACATGCCAGCTGACTGTAACATGCATGAGGTCATGCATGAGGTCATCTTCAATGATTACCCATGTTTGGGACTTGATACAATTCCTCTGAAGTAATTTTCTGAGTTAAAGAATACCACTGTAGGATGCACCCAGGTGAACTATAATTACCTGTCTCTTGGACTCGATCCTGATGCCAGTGGTCTTGGCCTCCCTCTTGGCACGGTCGTTCTCTGCAGCACGCTTGAGGAAGTCGAGTCTGCAGTTGGAGTGTTTAACATGCTCCACTCGCACGTTGATCCTCTTGGGGATGATGCGGTTACTGCAAGAGGGAATGGCGTTATACACAGCCCGAGGGAATGGCGTTATACACAGCCCGAGGGAATGGCTTTATACACAGCCCGAGGGAATGGCGTTATACACAGCCCCAGTGAACAGCGTTATACACAGCCCGAGGGAACTGCGTTATACACAGCCCCAGTGAACAGCATTATACACAACCCGAGGGAATGGCGTTATACACAGCCCCAGTGAACAGCATTATACACAACCCGAGGGAATGGCGTTATACACAGCCCCAGTGAACAGCGTTATACACAGCCCCAGTGAACAGCGTTATACACAGCCCCAGTGAACAGCGTTATACACAGCCCGAGTGAACAGCGTTATACACAGCCCGAGGGAATGGTGTTATACACAGTTATACACAGCCCGAGTGAACAGCGTTATACACAGCCCGAGTGAACAGCGTTATACACAGCCCGAGGGAATAGTGTTATACACAGCCCGAGGGAATAGCGTTACACACAGCCCCAGTGAACGGCGTTATACACAGCCCGAGGGAATGGCGTTATACACAGCCCGAGGGAATAGCGTTATACACAGCCCCAGTGAAAAGCGTTATACACAGCCCGAGGGAATGGCGTTATACACAGCCCCAGTGAACAGCGTTATACACCATGATACACAGCCCGAGGGAATGGCGTTATACACAGCCCCAGTGAACAGCGTTATACACAGCCCGAGGGAATAGTGTTATACACAGCCCGAGGGAATAGTGTTATACACAGCCCGAGTGAAAAGCGTTATACACAGCCCGAGGGAATAGCGTTATACACAGCCCCAGTGAACAGCGTTATACACAGCCCGAGGGAATGGCGTTATACACAGCCCGAGGGAATAGTGTTATACACAGCCCGAGGGAATGGCGTTATACACAGCCCCAGTGAACAGCGTTATACACAACCCGAGGGAAAAGCGTTATACACAGCCCGAGTGAAAAGCGTTATACACAGCCCGAGGGAATAGTGTTATACACAGCCCGAGGGAATAGTGTTATACACAGCCCGAGTGAAAAGCGTTATACACAGCCCGAGGGAATAGTGTTATACACAGCCCGAGGGAATAGTGTTATACACAGCCACAGTGAAAAGCGTTATACACAGCCCGAGGGAATAGTGTTATACACAGCCACAGTGAAAAGCGTTATACACAGCCCGAGGGAATAGTGTTATACACAGCCACAGTGAAAAGCGTTATACACAGCCCGAGGGAATAGTGTTATACACAGCCACAGTGAAAAGCGTTATACACAGCCCGAGGGAATAGTGTTATACACAGCCCGAGGGAATAGTGTTATACACAGCCACAGTGAAAAGCGTTATACACAGCCCGAGGGAATAGTGTTATACACAGCCCGAGTGAAAAGCGTTATACACAGCCCGAGGGAATAGTGTTATACACAGCCCGAGGGAATAGTGTTATACACAGCCACAGTGAAAAGCGTTATACACAGCCCGAGGGAATAGTGTTATACACAGCCCGAGGGAATAGTGTTATACACAGCCACAGTGAAAAGCGTTATACACAGCCCGAGGGAATAGTGTTATACACAGCCACAGTGAAAAGTGTTATACACAGCCCGAGTGAACAGAGTATACAGCTATGAATTGAGTAAATTGGATTTTCTGGTATCTCGGATGTAAACCAGACCTGTCAACCCTCCCGCATTTTGTGGGAGACTCGCAATTTGATGAAATCTCCCAGTCTCCCGCATGATAGACTATTTCTCCCGCAAAACAGAAGTCTTCATTATTTTAAAAATTCGCCTCCATTGTCCCGTGAGGAAAAACAAATAAAGGGAAGTTTATGTCCCGATCTGTCCGGTAGGCTCCCGGAGATGAACTGTTGTCTTTGTGTTCTTAGTGTTTATTCCTCCATAATTTAAGAACGTCCAGTTATACATAACTTAATTTGTTTTCAGATTTGTCAGAAACTTTGTCAAAACATCAACATACCTCAAAGTTACGTCATTAAACTCTCGGAAATGAAAACAAAATATAACCTGCAAGCGTCGTCTTCAGAAACAACACTTTGCGTAATTGGTTGATTCTGTAGTCGAAATAAATGCGTTACACGATCGGGCTTCCACATAGCTAGGGTTTCAAAGTCAAAGTTTAAAGTGAAACTTATAAAAAAATTATTTTTGACTGACATCGTGACTTGTGTGCACAGAAATATCAACACAGAACTTTATCAAACTTAACGAGAATGTATCCTGTGATTATTTTACACGATTTGATTGGCTAATAGTTTGCTTGCGTCCCAGATCTGCAAATCTAATTTGCATACAACAGTACTAGTGAACCAATGAGATTAATACACGTCAAGGTCAGAAAGGTCAACAACGACAACGAGACTCATTTCATTTATAAATTGTAGTAAAACATAATAGTACTTCCAAATATGGCATACATTTCTTGGAATGGAATAACGTGAACATTTCTAGCGAAGTAATGGGACTGTCAACAGACAGAAATAAACAATATATGTTATTGAAATTAGGGGCGATCATGTCGCGTCAGGATAAATGCATCTGATATTTCTTTGGCGTATTTTGTAACCAAACATGTGTCGAAAACCTGCATCATAACGAAGTCTGACAACTGGTCAGATTGAACACGTCGTCAACTGGTCAAGCTACCGATCGTTAAATTTCAATATCTGTTTGCGTTTATCTGAGACTATTTTTGAACGAAATTGATATGGGTAGATTGTGCTAGGTTTATTCTTGGAGGTGGAAAATGCAAATGGAAATTAAGAAACCTGTACATATAAGAAGTTATTAATTATTTATTGTTTTTAAATATTTGGTTTTCTTAGTAACAATAATAAAAATAAAAGGTGGAAATTGTCTTACTTTCACGATTTTAAAAATCTCCCCCATTTTGGAGGCAAATCTCCCACATTGTCATGATGAGGGGTTGACAGGTCTGGTAAACCCCACAATCAGTGGATCCTCATGCACAAAACACTATAAACTTGTATACTTTGACACACTTTTGACAGCCGAAAGCTCATAAAATGGGAGATCTGCACCCAAACAAATAAAATGGATTTCGTTATCCTTCATTAAACAGCAGTAGCAACTTGATTCCCACTAAATTGACATGAATTGACTGAACAATATCATCTTGCTTAATTGTTGAGTGATGGCACAATGATAACATACATACCCAATCTGCTTGTTGACAATTACACCAACAGCATGGGGCGTGACATTGAAGATTCTGCCTGTCTTCCCATGGTAGAACTTATGCGGCATTCCCTTCTGAACAGCACCGTCTCCCTGCACAACACAAGATTCATCATAAATCCTTCGGGAGAAATTTCTACCAACTATTACTCATTTGCATCATGCACAATTTGAACAGGTTCTCCAAGGGCAACATTAGACATTTTGTACAAGTGATGTGTTTTCTTACTTGCCCAGTGTGGATGGGATAACTATCTGAAAACAATAACTTCTTGTCATCTTCCCACAATATTTCCCGGATTCAAGAATGGAGCATGTGTCTCAATCAAGACATCCAACGGTGACAAATTCTAGACATTCGTGAGCGCACTGACATTTAATACAGGGTCCTGTTTCTTATTGCTGCTGCCACATATTTGATCCACTGTATTGACTCTTGTGATTGCAAAGCCAATCTTGTATTTTAAAACAACTAAGGGACCAGTTGAAAAAGTTTGATGTCTGATTAAAAAACTTCAATTCCTTGAGGTTTTTATACATGGCAGCCTAACCAAGTGCAGATGTTGGTCAACTTGGTTCCTACGACTGTACAACCCTTCTGCATGTTGTTAATATTCTTCATCTTGCACGAGTACTTATGTAACGGCCATGAAATGTCAGAATGGGATTCCAACCATGGAGTGAGTGAGTTTGGTTAATCGTCGCTTTTAACAGTATTCCAGTTATATCACGGCGCGTCAGCTTAATGTGGGAGGAAAGCCCGAAGTGATGCAGGTCTCAGACGATTACCACTTCGGTGAAACCCAAGAGCACGGGTATGGTGCTGACAAACCTAGAAACATAATCGGGGAAAACCGGGATTCGAACCCATAAGCATATCCAACCATGGACCTGTTGATCCACATGACCAAAGACGTTAAGCCCGTCAGCAAGCTGACATGGTAAGGATCTCATCACTGGGATGACTCAAAACCCAACTACATACTCCGTCAACAGAACGTATGTCCCGGGCAGAAAAGTAGGGTACTGAGACTGATTTGGCTCAAATTTAATATGAACATGCTCAGCCCTATGTTGGGTGCCAATGTATGAGCCATAAAATTTCAGAGTCCTGTATTATGATTCGAACCATGGACGTTCTTGTTCGAAGTTGGACGCCTTATCCACATGACCAAGCTGACAAGGTAAACAGGATGACCCCATTAGAATTACAATACTACACACATACTTCCCTGAATATTGAGACAAGTGCAGTTGCACTGGACAGCACTCAGTAACTGACTACTCCCATTAGGGTATAATTTGACAGTTTGTATCAATGAAAAGGTTTTATGTCATTAAGGTATACAGTATATTTTTTGTGAATATCCCATTGGAATTAACAGGTGTATCAGTATACTAGTACACAAAAAAACTAAATCTGTACCTTAATATCCACAATGTCCCCTCTCTTGTAAATCTTCATATAGGTTGACAGTGGGATAACTCCATGTTTCTTGAATTTCTTCGAGAACATGTAACGCGTACCGCGCCTGTATCCCTTTGTGTTCGTCATGTTTAGGCCTGGAAACAAATGTTTACGAATTATTGTTGGTATTTCACACCTGAATCAGGATCCTATCATTAGACTGAATTTCTACACTAACATTAGCTCTTCAAGCCAAAGTGTTCAGGCCACCAGGGATAATTCTAGGGTGGGGTCTTGTGCTTTTAGCCCCTAAATTTAAAAAAGACACACATTTTCAAATATAATGAAGGCCTCAAAGTTGCGACTAAAACGGTAGCCAATGCGACCTAAATTTCAGTTTGTCTGTCTAAAATTCAGAGTTAGCCATATGACTACCTAAACTCTTGAAAAGAAATATAAATTTCATTACTTTACAGGACCCTCATATTCCTTGTAAGGACCCTTGAAATTAGTTTTGTAGGTAAAACCCTGCCACTGCATGGAGCTTAAGTGGCTGGAAGAGTACATATTAATCGTGCACAAAACCGGTTTTCGTTTCATTTGTGATGTTAAGTCTTGCATGATGCACAAGTTGATTGCTACAAAATGGCAACCATTGTGTCAACACAAAAATAGATTGTCAAATTTCATAATGATTCTCCAAATCCAAAATATATCATGCAGCCATGACTGACCACGATTTAGCATCCTGGAAGTCTTCTGAGGAACCAGTTTTGTGCATTGTTAAATGGACATATCTAATAGGTGCAAAACCTAATTATTTTTCTTTCAATTAATGTTTTCAAAACATTTTGATTTAGGGTGTGTGGGTTTTAGTTGGGAGGATACCAATTCAAAAGCACCCCAAAAGCATTGAAACGGAGAGTTTTCTAAATACAGAACTAGACCACCTGTAAATTGGCATGTCTAGCCATTGCACGTCGATGAAGGTAGCTCTCAAACACCACAATCAAGTGCTTTATGATTCTATGACGCTTCACTTATTCATTCTCCTGTAGGCCTAAAACACGTGGGTGATCTCGTGGACATTGAGATAGCCACAAAATCCATTCAAACAACGGATATGGATTGAAATTCGACATGTAGCTGTACAATGTGTGTTCATAACCGGAAATACATGCTAAATTTGACTTTTTATTGGATAAGTTGGAAACAAACGGCTTATTTGACACAACTACAAGAGACAAGCACCTGCTTTGAGGAATGGCCGTCAGGAAAGGATGTTACGCGTGATCTCGCGAGGCGAATTTCTTTTTGAGACTTTTATTAAATATTATAGATCGGAGGCAATCGGAATTGAATTATTGATGTGTTTGAGGCCACATCCCCATATGTATTACTTTGATGTGAAATATGATTCTCAAATAAATACCTGAATATTTCGCACGATATTTCTTTACCCATAATGCCTTTGACCAAAACAATATGGCGGTGTTGTAGTAAGATGGAAAATACCAATTTACACTGTATGTGTGAGTAAAACTGCAATCATAACGACCCTTACAACAAATTTCGGCTCTTGCTGCACGGTGAGAGAGATGGTAAGTCGGACAGATCGTGTTGGATTACTCGCAATCGGTCGCAAGGAAAAATGATTAGACACCTGACAAGACTCAGTCGAGTGTGAACAGAAAACAAAATATATTATTATTTCGATCTTCCAGATTCTTTGGTTATTATGTCATGTATATTATCTGTTCGAGTACTGTTTGCTCACTGTCACACGTGGAGAAGTACAAATGTAGTCTGGAGAGCATGAATGCCGTGATATGATACTTGAAGAGGAAGTCTGACTGTTATTGTAGTTCAACTTGTACTTCCTCACTATGATAGCTCGAGCTGCTTAATGTTGGTGAACCTAGTGATATGACAGTGTTGTATTCACCAAACAAGAAGACCAGTGCATATTTACCAGGGAGACACTGTCTATTACCTGGTCGTCTGCTATCAAGCTAAGTATCATACTCATCAATCATGACCACAGGGGTTTATGTGTGAGCTCTTTGCATGATTTTGACAGATTCACATATTCGTTATCACACTCTTTGAGCGATTGTGTCATTTTAATCTTATTTGTGTAACTGTGACTTTATTGTTATCATGAAAAAGTCAAAACTGCCATGAAAATATTTTAGATTTATTTCATAATTTCTCGATAAAGAATTGTTTCTGGTGCTTCACTGTGAGCTCCCTGTTGTAATCCCTACAGGTCTGTTCTACATCTGCGCACAAACCAGTGACAGTGGCTGTTTTTGTTTGTGTTAAAGAGTAATAGATCATACATGTATCAGAATTTAGAGACGTATTTCTCAGTTTTAGTCAATCAGCTTTAGCATGGTTAAGAACCATTTAGCATTTGCATCTACTACTTTGTCACAAGTACTTGCAGTGATCATCATGCTTGTAGACCTGTGAAGATCTGGGTTAGAATAGGTCTTCAGCAACCCATGCTTGCCATAAAAGGCGACTATGCTTGTCATAAGACGTGACTAACAGGATCCAGTAGTCAGGCTTGGTGACTTGGTTGATGCATGTCATCGTATCCCAATTGCGTGGATCAATGCTCATGATTCAATCACTGGATTGACTGGTCCAGGTTTGATTATTTTCACACAGCCATCATATACATGTAGCTAGAATATTGCTGTGTGCGGCGTTAAACAACAAACAAACAAACATCATGCTTGTTATGACCATGGTAAAGCTTGTTTTGGTAAGGTCAACTGCAGACCAGCACTACAAGCAAGTGGATTGTAATTAATGTGTGTGTCATTAATGAGGGGTGATTGGCTTTATGTGTGCAAATGAAAATTGATGATGCAAATAGTTTATTTGAACATGTTGAATAAATACATCGATAATGATGTCAAACATACAAATGTTTATGTATTTCCACATTCTAATCATGCTCTAATTTCCCCTATTTGAAGTTCATATTCATCAGATCATTTAAAGTATGGGCTGCTATGCGAAATGAAAGCCATGTTGCTTTTTTTAGTTCACCTTGACGTCATCACTGTCATTGGCATGATTGGCGTGAACTTTCGAGTATTCAGCCATCGGTTGTCCTTTGGTTCTCAAACTCGAAATCTCATCTCATCCAAACCTGCTGAACATATGGATATCATTTTCACATAAACAAACTCCTTATTACCCAGTCATTTGAGTTTTTGTGATAGAAACTAAGAAAAGGACGCAAATTGTCACTAGCACCTGAGCCCGAGTCAGTTTGTCTTATGTTAATGTGCAAGTAAAGTGAAATGAATGCACCTTTGTTACTACTAAAGATTTAGTCAATATCCAAGTGAGAAAAATTCAAAATATTCATAAGAAGTATTTACATGTCCAAGCAAAATTGCTGAAATCACACGCTTTGTAATTGTCTTCCAAAACAATCCTATTTTGGGGCGTGGCCTGAAGCTAGCGTTGCAGCGGTGACAACTGTTTTCAGTGGCTCATATGTTTACAGTGTCTATCTATCTTGTGATTCTCAGTCATTATAGATATGTACTGTTTGGGCTATTTCTGTTAATCCTACAAAAATAACAATGTTGCATAAATTGTTGAATGTGAGAAACGACCTTTGATCTTGACATTGTGAATAATTAAAATAACAATTAATAATCGGCAACTATAGATGTTTCATGACTAACATCCTGTTTGGTTAATAAACAACTAGCTGTCCTTGGCCCTAATCCACACAATATATGCCTGTCAGGGATTATCTACTGAGTAAACAACTGAAGGCATCTTCAGTGTTGTTGCTAAGCTGACATATTAAAGTTGTGGACATGGCAATCGGTTAATCGGCATAAGTTAATCCGAGGCAGAAGCAGTCGCTTTTTATCATCTGTTTTATGCTTTTTCCGTTTTTCAAATTTTTATTCTGTTCAAACAATTGTTATTAAGTATGCTCTAAAGTATTAAAATCTGCAAAGTCGCTATGTTGACTTTACTTGCCCTTTAAAGGCATCTCTAGTGCTTGTAGAATTTTAGGCTGTTCAGGAGATGTCCTTGTATGTTATCATTATATGCATGATAAGGGCTGTTAGTTGCATCCCTAGATAGGATGCATTATTTTCTTGTGCATCATGCACCAGAGCTCCAGATAAGCTGCGTATCTGCGTAAAATACGCATCAGAAATGCAGAAATACGCAGTAAAATAAAATCCAAGCGTATCAAATACACAACGAACATTACAGATACGCTACAAAAATATAACTTGTGCGTATCATCAAAATATTGTGAAGTAACCCTGCGTATTCGATTAGCAAATCAGCAACTTATTTTGAAATTATAAACGGGCATTCCGTCAACCTTGCCAAACTCCAAGATGACAGTTACATCATGATCATTTGCCATCACACTTTCTTGTGGAAGTATCGTAGTATAAAGCTCTCGAACCCACACGACACCAGTTTGCAGGGACTAGATGTATAGTGGTTTTAAATATTTAACTTAAATACCCACATGTGTAAAAACTAGTGGGTAACAGAAATTTGAATACCCAGATAGAATTACTGATACCCAATGATTTTAAAATGCATGGGTAAAATACCCACAGCACCAAAAGCTTATCTGGAGCTCTGTGAACGCTCAAGTACTTGGTACAAGTTTCGAGGAAAAGTGCTTTTTATACAGAATGATTATTTCCAATAATAATTGTACATGTATTTCCTGTTTTACTAGGCATTTTAGTATATGTGCAGATACAAATATCATTGTCTGTGATTTTCTTGTAAAATTAAATAGCAATCATCTGTTCATAAGGTTGCTCTTAGTGATTACGTTCCATATGCCACACATATGATAATGCAGATTATCGATGATGGTAAAGTTATCTCCCCTTTCCCTTCTCCCTTGTATTCACAAACAATTAAGCATAATCCTAAAAGTTTCAAATGGGTTTCAGATTTGTACAGTACCTAAATTTTGTTATTTCATTGTAATTTGAGTTTGAGATACAATAACAGTTGTGTGTACCATGATCTGTTGCCATAAGCTGGTATTTGTAGGGCAGTGGTAGAAATTGGCACTAGTCCTATAGTCCTTGCCAAACTGCCCAATAATTAAGGTATCATAAGGACTAGTAGAAATTGCCATTTGTATGAGCTTCAATATACTGTTTTCGACGTAATAAGCGCCCACGGCGATATTTGCTAATATATTGGCTAGTGAACAATCCCAATTAGCACCCCTTGCGATTGATCAATGTACACAAAACTTATTTATTTGCGTATGATACGCACTCGTGTGTTATATGCAACCTGAATTATGGGCAATTAAATTCTGGAAAAATATATCTGTCGTACATGAACATTCAGGCTGTCAGCATAAACCACGAAATTTATCTTTTTTTCCACCAAAATAACATTCTAATAAGAGCCTCCTTTATCTAATTTTGAGAGCGCCCTGGGCGCTTATTACGTCGAATACGGTATGTTATCATTATAAGGACGAGTGGACTAAAACTGTTAGTTTCTATTGCTGTAGTGTGGTGGTTAAAGATTTGCTCGTCACACCGAAGACCCAGGTTAAATTCCCTGCACAGGTTCAATGTGTGAAGCCCACTTTTTGGTGTCCCCAGTCGTGATATTGCTGGAATATTGCTACAACTGGCATAAACGATACCACTCACTGGTATTTGTATGACAAACAAAAGGTACCTGGTGTATGTAAAAGGCGAATTCCGGACACTGAAATCAAACAAGGCTTTTTCTGCATAGAGGTGTAACAATATGGTGGAGTCATGATAAGATACCTATCCCCATACTATGGGTCTGATGCGATTTGTATCCTGATACAGTACTTTTGTTTCATAAGTTGATATTCCTTTGCTTTGGATGTGAATCACAACCCTGAATCAAGAAACACCTCCAAACTCTTTAAACAGTGTTAAATATGTTTTAACATGATGTTGATGATGTATAGAGCACATCACCAAAGCCCATCACTGATTTACTGTTCCTTAACTAACTGATATTGAGAACATGTTCTTCCACCCACATAACTTGTGTTGTAGTGTATCACATGTATCACGATACAGAGGTTGTAAATCGATATGGGCCTTGTATTGGGATACAGGACTGTATCGTCATGTTGTCACACCACTATTTCTGCAAGTGGTTAGGATGTTTTGATACTTCTTTTCAATGATTTGATTCCAGGAAATGTTCCCTTACTCTATTAACAGTCTAATATTTTGATAAGGATGATTTCATAGTTTGTTTTGTTTACAATATTTTACACAATCTGATCACAAACAACTTAAGGTGACTTTGATCTGGAAAAACACTCTGTGCTGGTTGCCTAATTACTACCAGTATCTAGCATCACTCAATAAAAAACAGAAAATGTTCTGAGCATTTACAACAATATATGAGGTCATTAAAAAGGTTAGCACAAAATGTTTCGAGAACTTGAAAAATATTTTTTTTGACAATGTCTTTTCAAGAAATGAATAGTTATGTTTGTTTTATATTTGATAAAGGTGAGCTACTGTACCTGGTGTGCTCTGGTTTTAGAAACAGCAGCATGTTTAGTAACAAATATATTCAGTGTTTACATTGTGTGACCATATTGGATTTCATTTGTCAAGGGAGCGAATGCATCCCAGCTCGAGAAGGAGATTGGATCAGAACAGTTCCCAGCCAATGAGCACTACTTCGGCCTTGTCAATGTGAGTAGTTGTTTGTAGTTCTTGTCCATAAGAATAGATCTGTGCTACAGAATGAGTTGCCATCTTTAAAGATTTATCTAGACCGTCTCACAGGCAATTTTTGTTGATATAGATCATGATAGATATAGCAGATGCTGTGGCTTGTTTAGGTGACTTGTATTCCACTGACAACAAGACCACTATAGAGGGAGAGTCATTATTGTTTTTATTGCCATGTTAAACTAACTCCGAATATGAGAAAGTAAAACTTTCCCAATTTTGCTCAAAATAATAATTTTTACCCAATTTGCAAGGGGCAGTTTGTTTGGATTTCACGATAAATCCCTGATCTATCTGATGGTAACAATGGTAGTCCACAAGGAAATGTTTTTAGCATGTTTAGTACTTATTGAATTTTGCAAGTCTTGGACAAGCAGCAGTGTTAGAAATTGGCACTAGTCCTGTAGTCCTTGCCAAACTGCCCAATAGTTAAGGTGTCATAAGGACTAGTAGAAATTTGCCATTTGTAAGGGTTTTGCTATATGTTATCATTATAAGGACTAGTGGACTACAAATGTTAGTTTCTATCACTGATAGCTGCAGTCTTCTGTTATTACCAAGCCTGTGTAGGAGAATGCCACTTTGTTTCAGTTTGGGAACACATGTTACTGCAACTCGGTGCTGCAAGCTCTGTACTTCTGCCGGCCGTTCCGGGAGAAGGTCCTGCAGTTCAAGCAGCATCAGAAGAGTCAGAAGAAGGAGACTCTGCTCACCTGCCTGGCCGACCTGTTCTACAGCATCGCCACACAGAAGAAGAAGGTGGGAACAATTGCACCAAAGAAATTCATCACACGTCTTCGCAAGGAGAATGGTAGGTTGGCTAATTATGTTTGACTCTTGTGAGAGAAGAGCCCTCAGAGTCTCAACTTATCCTGCATTCTTTTCTGTATGTCATACATGTATCTGCACGGGGGATGGTAAGCTGGACTGAATGTAGTGGCCTACAGGGTTTTCAGAGTCCTAGGGGAAACATTTGGCACAGTGGAGAAAGAAGCTGACATTTACCATGTACAGTTACGCCCCTTTCCCTTGCAGGATCCAGTTGCAGATTGACACTGAATATGGTCCTTGGCCTGTCAGCATGGTCAGCACCATACCTGTGTCAGGATCAAGTCTTATGAATAGATTCAGTGGCTGAAGTCACATGTGGTTTTCTGATTTCAGAGCAGTTTGACAACTATATGCAGCAAGATGCTCATGAATTCCTCAACTACCTGCTGAACACAGTGGCGGACCTGGTCCAAGGTAACACTCCCAGCTGCAGTATATAACACTCCCAGCTGCAGTATATAACACTCCCAGCTGCAGTATATAACACTCCCAGCTGTAGTATATAACACTCCCAGCTGCAGTATATAACACTCCCAGCTGCAGTATATAACACTCCCAGCTGCAGTATATAACACTCCCAGCTGCAGTATATAACACTCCCAGCTGCAGTATATAATACTCCCAGCTGCAGTATATAACACTCCCAGCTGCAGTATATAACACTCCCAGCTGCAGTATATAACACTCCCAGCTGTAGTATATAACACTCCCAGCTGCAGTATATAACACTCCCACTCCAGTATATAACACTCCCAGCTGCAGTATATAACACCCCCAGCTGCAGTATATAACACCCCCAGCTGCAGTATATAACACCCCCCACTCCAGTATATAACACTCCCAGCTGCAGTATATAACACTCCCAGCTGCAGTATATAACACTCCCAGCTGCAGTATATAACACTCCCAGCTGCAGTATATAACACTCCCAGCTGCAGTATATAACACTCCCAGCTGCAGTATATAACACTCCCAGCTGCAGTATATTACACTCCCAGCTGTAGTATATAACACTCCCAGCTGCAGTATATAACACCTCCCACTCCAGTATATAACACTCCCAGCTGCAGTATATAACACTCCCACTCCAGTATATAACACTCCCACATCCAGTATATTACACTCCCAGCTGCAGTTTATAACACTCCCAGCTGCAGTATGTGACACTCCAAGCCCCGACTTCAGCATAGCTGGAAGTTATAACTTTTTAAAGACCTACTATGTGTTATTATAAAGTTTTCAAAGACCTACTCTATGTTACTATAAAGTTTGTAAAGACCTACTCTGTGGTATTATAAAGTTTGTAAAGACCTACTCTGTGATATTATAAAGTTTGTGAAGACCTACTCTGTGATATTATAAAGTTTTCAAAGACCTACTCTGTGATGTTATAAAGTTTGTAAAGACCTACTCTGTGATATTATAAAGTTTGTAAAGACCTACTCTGTGATGTTATAAAGTTTGTAAAGACCTACTCTGTGATGTTATAAAGTTTGTAAAGACCTGCTGTATGTTACTATAAAGTTTGTAAAGACCTACTATGTGTTATTATAAAGTTTGTAAAGACCTACTCTATGTTACTATAAAGTTTGTAAAGACCTACTCTGTGATGTTATAAAGTTTGTAAGGACCTGCTGTATGTTAGGTAGGTGTTTACAAGCTTTACAATAACATGAAGTTTGTAAAAACCCATACACAGTAATGAAGGTTATTATGTGAACATCAGACACCTCCAAAAACAACAGATGACATCACCGGAGGTTTCTAGAGACAACAGAGTCACATGAGAGGTCAACAACACTGAAGGACAGAACTAAAGTCATGTGCATCCAAGTTGTGAGGGGGGTAATGTTAGTGTGACTTACCCGTGTATTTTATTCCCAGCAGAGAAGCAAGGCAACAAGGCCAAGAACAGCGCCGTGGACAGCAAGTCCAAGCAGGAGGCCACGTGGGTCCATGAAATATTCCAGGGCACACTCACTAATGAAACACGGTGCTTGAACTGTGAAACGGTAAGTGTGTCAGCTTGTCAGTCCTGTATACACAATGTCGATGAACTCACAAACACACATGCAGCTCAGAGGTTAGTTTCATCTCCTGCGTTTCATTATTTGAGTCTGTAAACCAGTTAAATCAAATCTCATCTGAGGGAGGTGCGGAGGTAACAAATATTTGATGTGTATAATTTGATTCAGTGGCTGAAATCACCTGTCTTATGATTAGATTCAGTGGCTGAAGTCACCTGTCTTATGATTAGATTCAGTGTCATTATTATTGAATCCGTAAACCAGTTAAATCAAATCTCATCTGAGGGAGGTGCGGAGGTAGCAGATATTTGATGTGTATAATTTGATTCAGTGGCTGAAATCACCTGTCTTATGATTAGATTCAGTGGCTGAAATCACCTGTCTTATGATTAGAAACAGTGGCTGAAATCACCTGTCTTATGATTAGATTCAGTGGCTGAAATCACCTGTCTTATGATTAGAAACAGTGGCTGAAATCACATGTCTTATGATTAGATTCAGTGGCTGAAATCACCTGTCTTATGATTAGATTCAGTGGCTGAAATCACCTGTCTTATGATTAGAAACAGTGGCTGAAATCACATGTCTTATGATAAGATTCAGTGGCTGAAGTCACCTGTCTTATGATTAGATTCAGTGTCATTATTATTGAATCCGTAAACCAGTTAAACCGAATCTCATCTAATGGAGGTACTGACATAAGGTAGCAGCTACTTGATGTGTATAACATCCGAGGTATGTTGTCCATGTTCAGGTGAGCAGTAAGGACGAGGACTTCCTGGACCTGTCCGTGGATGTGGAACAGAACACGTCCATCACACACTGTCTGCGTGGCTTCAGTAATACCGAGACGCTGTGTGCCGAACACAAGTATTACTGTGAAGTCTGCTGCAGCAAACAGGAAGCTCAGAAGCGGTAAGCATTCCTACCAAGTATCAGGCTGGACTGCAGTATGTGTAATGTGTGGAGATGCTGTGTGCCTAGAGTATCAGGCTGGACTCCAGTATGTATAATGTGTGGAGATGCTGTGTGCCCAGAGTAACAGAGTGGACTCCAGTATGTATAATGCATGGAGATGCTGTGTGTCTAGAGTATCAGGCTGGACTCTAGTATGTATTATGTGTGGAAATGCTGTGTGCCTAGAGTAACAGGTTGGACTCCAGTATGTATAATGTGTGGAAATGCTGTGTGCCTAGAGTAACAGGGTGGACTCCAGTATGTATTATGTGTGGAAATGCTGTGTGCCTAGAGTAACAGGTTGGACTCCAGTATGTATAATGTGTGGAAATGCTGTGTGCCTAGAGTAACTGGCTGGACTGCAGTATGTGTAATGTGTGGAGATGCTGTGTGCCTAGAGTATCAGGCTGGACTCCAGTATGTATAATGTGTGGAGATGCTGTGTGCCCAGAGTAACAGAGTGGACTCCAGTATGTATAATGCATGGAGATGCTGTGTGTCTAGAGTATCAGGCTGGACTCCAGTATGTATTATGTGTGGAAATGCTGTGTGCCTAGAGTAACAGGTTGGACTCCAGTATGTATAATGTGTGGAAATGCTGTGTGCCTAGAGTAACAGGGTGGACTCCAGTATGTATAATGTGTGGAGATGCTGTGTGCCTAGAGTAACAGGTTGGACTCCAGTATGTATAATGTGTGGAAATGCTGTGTGCTCAGAGTAACGGGGTGGACTCCAGTATGTATAATGTGTGGAGATGCTGTGTGCCTAGAGTAACAGGCTGGACTCCAGTATGTATAATGTGTGGAGATGCTGTGTGCCCAGAGTAACAGGCTGGACTCCAGTATGTATAATGTGTGGAGATGCTGTGTGCCCAGAGTAACAGGCTGGACTCCAGTATGTATAATGTGTGGAGATGTAATAGTACAGCTGATGGTGCTGTGTTGGGTCTGGCGGTCACAGACTGTAATTAGAGTAGTAGTTGGTAGTGATTTTAGAGCTTCAGCTAACTTCAGCTTAATGCTGAGTAAGCAGTTTCAATCTTTGTTTCATTCAGAATGAGAGTGAAGAAGTTACCCCAGATTCTGGCGCTACATTTAAAGAGGTTCAAGTACATGGAGCAGTATAACCGATACATCAAAGTGTCCTACCGGGTCGTCTTTCCACTGGAGCTGCGATTATTTAATACAGTAAGTCATCTTGGTCATTCCGCCATGGTGCCCTTAGTGCAAGCACTGACCCGAACTTGTAAATGTTCCCCGAGGGTCAGTGGTCACCATGTGTTGTAAACATGCTGTGGGGGTCAGTGGTCACCATGTGTTGTAAATATGCTGTGAGGGTCAGTGGTCACCATGTGTTGTAAATGTGCCCTGAGGGTCAGTGGTCACCATGTGTTGTAAACATGCTGTGAGGGTTGGTGGTCACCATGTGTTGTAAACATGCTGTGAGGGTCAGTGGTCACCATGTGTTGTAAACATGCTGTGAGGGTCAGTGGTCACCATGTGTTGTAAACATGCTGTGAGGGTTGGTGGTCACCATGTGTTGTAAACATGCTGTGAGGGTCAGTGGTCACCATGTGTTGTAAACATGCTGTGAGGGTCGGTGGTCACCATGTGTTGTAAACATGCTGTGAGGGTTGGTGGTCACCATGTGTTGTAAACATGCTGTGAAGGTTGGTGGTCACCATGTGTTGTAAACATGCTGTGAGGGTTGGTGGTCACCATGTGTTGTAAACATGCTGTGAGGGTTGGTGGTCACCATGTGTTGTAAACATGCTGTGAGGGTTGGTGGTCACCATGTGTTGTAAACATGCTGTGAGGGTCAGTGGTCACCATGTGTTGTAAACATGCTGTGAGGGTTGGTGGTCACCATGTGTTGTAAACATGCTGTGAGGGTCAGTGGTCACCATGTGTTGTAAACATGCTGTGAGGGTTGGTGGTCACCATGTGTTGTAAACATGCTGTGAGGGTTGGTGGTCACCATGTGTTGTAAACATGCTGTGAAGGTCAGTGGTCACCATGTTTTGTAAATGTGCCCTGAGGGTCAGTGGTCACCATGTGTTGTAAACATGCTGTGAGGGTCAGTGGTCACCATGTGTTGTAAACATGCTGTGAGGGTTGGTGGTCACCATGTGTTGTAAACATGCTGTGAGGGTCAGTGGTCACCATGTGTTGTAAACATGCTGTGAGGGTTGGTGGTCACCATGTGTTGTAAGACCCCCCTAGACTTTTCCTCTTTTTTTTCGGGAAAAACTGCTCACATCCCTGCACCCTGTATGGGTTCTTGTGCACATTGTTTGTTTGTGATGTTATCAAGCACTGCTTCACGTGTCCATGGATGAGTTACAGGCTGTTAGTGAGGGTCGGCATTCACCCTGTATGGGTTCTTGTGCACGTTGTTTTGTGATGTTATCAAGCACTGCTTCGCGTGTCCATGGATGAGTTACAGGCTGTTAGTGAGGGTCGGCGTTCACCCTGTATGGGTTCTTGTGCACGTTGTTTGTTTGTGATGTTATCAAGCACTGCTTCGCTTGTCCATGGATGAGTTACAGGCTTTCAGTGAGGGTCGGCGTTCACCCTGTATGGGTTCTTGTGCCTGTTGTTTGTTTGTGATGTTATCAAGCACTGCTTCACGTGTCCATGGATGAGTTACAGGCTGTTAGTGAGGGTCAGCGTTCACCCTGTATGGGTTCTTGTGCACATTGTTTGTTTGTGATGTTATCAAGCACTGCTTCACGTGTCCATGAATGAGTTACAGGCTGTTAGTGAGGGTCGGCGTTCACCCTGAATGGGTTCTTGTGCCTGTTGTTTGTTTGTGATGTTATCAAGCACTGCTTCTCATGTCCATGGATGAGTTAGATGATGCCATGATTGAGGTGTACATTGCTGACTGCAGTTGAAATAAAACAAAAGTATGTATTAACTAATTTCTCTGTGTGTAGGACATAGTATTATATATGATGAACATATTGTGTTCTTGTATTTCAGTCTGACGATGCCTGTAACCCAGAGAGGATGTACGATTTGGTAGCTGTAGTGGTGCATTGTGGGAGTGGCCCGAACAGGGGACACTACATCAGTATCGTTAAAAGTCATGGGTTCTGGCTGCTATTTGATGATGACATTGTTGATGTGAGTAAAATAGGACATGCACCACACACTGGAAATGACCCAGTAAATGACCAAACATTCATGCTTCCTGTGATTGACATCCAGCTAATGTACCCAGATGCCTAAACAGTATGTTAACAAAATCTTAAATAATGCCTCTAACCTTAATTTGGATGAAAATGTAAATAATAATTTTTTGTGGCCTGAGACATTTGGTTTCATATTAATAGGTGATTGTACCCTCTGTTCATGAGTAACATTTTATCAATATTTCTGTTAATTTCTCTAGAAAATTGATGCCAGTCAGATTGAAGAATTTTATGGAATTCCATCAGACATGCAGAAAAACTCTGAGTCCGGCTACATATTGTTCTACCAGTCCCGAGAGTGATTTTCGGGGATGAAGATTTCCCGGATGTCCAGTATGAAGCACAAACTTGAGCAGTACAGTAGCTGCAAGAAACTTGACAGATATGTGGGGTGTGTTTGGTGCCCTCCCAGGCAGCGAGGGACTTGGCTGTCATTACTGTGTCAGGTGCCTACTGGGTGTACAGGACTTGTCCATCATTATGTACTGCTATGTATCAGCACCTTTCAGACAGGGTCGCTGTATGACCTTGAACCTCCCAGCCAAGGTCATCTGTCACAACCACAGAGAAAACCAGCAGTTTTAGTCCAGGCAAATATTTAATCAGTGTCCAAAACTTTCAAAGTCTGCAACAAGTAACACTGAGATTCTGTTCCAGCTCCAGGTGTTCCTTGTTACGGCTGGCTTGTCTCACGATGGCGGTGTTGAAGTTAGAGATTTAGAAGGTGCCATGGTGCAGATAATAAGGGAGCACACCCATCTAAGGACTCCCCAATACTCCAGCACTGGGACTGCCAATATGGCTACAACTCTTCCATAGTCAAAAGCCTACACTGATAATTAAGTTAAACGTACAGTTATTCATCACTCATACATGAAAGGCACATTGTTGATGCCCGGGACTATAATAAAGTTGGGGGAGAGTTATCTCCCTTTGAGAAACGTTACAGTAGCTTTATCCTCGGGAACATGTTCATGTAGAGAGGATTTTCATAAATGTCATGTTCATGTTGTTTGCATGTTACATTTGAAGCAGCTGCACTTATGCTACTTGATGTGCTTGTCAGCTGCGCACAGTGCGTGTTAGGTGTTAATCATGTCAGACTCCAAGACGCCACAGAGCGTCTTGGTAAAATGTAACCGTTTATGTATTATGGTAAGGTTTAAAACGGACTGGCTTGGACATGTCTGAACACTTGTTGTTTCAGATGTAAGGTACAGCTGAAGGTGAGCGTGGTATTTTCCTGTGTTTAACAGTCACTGTCATTGGTGGGCAGGGCTGGTGGAATTGGAACACTAATACTTGTTTAAAGCCTTAGCAGACATTGAATATTCATTCCCTCAAAACGGTGAAAATCTTTTCTTGATTACTATATTTTTTTATACTGAGTGAGTACGCTACTGTAAGTTTGAGTATCTGCACGCAGCAGTGCTAACTCTGGCTTGTCACTGAGTCCCAGCACAGTGATGGAGCAAGTTATTGTTGCTGTGTGCGTGTACAGGCTGCATGCTGTTGTTTATGTGGAAGTGTACGTAGGTTAGACAGTGCACCCAGGCGGGGAAACTCCCATCTTCCTGAGGCAGGGGCGTTACCTGACTAAGTCCAGTTTCCACCCTTGCCGAACTATGCTGGAATTATGGAGTTATATTTTGGCTGGTCTTACGAGTCTTTACATAATCCATTCAAACTCGCGTAAGAAAATCGACATCCGATTAGTAAACTGCCATGCACATTTCAGTTGATTGCAGGATTTGCAAAGCATGTGTACTGCTGACTGAGCACCAACAGATATTTTCCAAATCCTTTCATGTTTTTAATCATCGTGCTCACGTGATTTGATGCACTTCGCAAGACCCATTTTATCACAATATAGATTTTGATTATTGATTAGATTGTCTTGTCTGGGCCAGCCATTTTGTACGAAGCAAATGCAAGTGATATGAGAGATGGAATCTGATTGGTCAGAAGGAGGGACATAGAAGGGACATAACTCATAATAGCCACTGGCGGTGCTACGATTGAGCCCAGAAGTTCAGCAAGTTTTACAGTCGGTTATCTCCCTTACCTCGTTGAGATGGAAAACCCCAAAATGAGATTCACCTTGAGTAAAGATGGATATAAGTATTGGTTACCATGGTTACCTCTCTCAAGAAGGAAGCACCTGTTATGTTGTTATTGTGAATGTTGAGTCTCTGTGATGTTGTTAGTGCGGGGTTTTAACAAGTTATAAAATAATGTGATAAGGAAATGACTAGGAGGTCTGGGAAGTTGAGTTTCCATGTCTGTCAACTATAGGAGTCCTTGTGTCCTCCAGTTGAACATGTACATAACGTGTGGTGCAGCTTGCCCATCCAGGTGGGTGTCTGGATGGGGTTGAGGTGGGTGTCTGGGTGGGGTTGAGGTGGGTGTCTGGGTGGGGTTGAGGTGGGTGTCAGAATGGGGTTGAGGTTGGTGTCTGGGTGGGGTTGAGGTGGGTGTCTGGGTGGGGTTGAGGTTGATGTGGGTGTCTGGATGGGGTTGAGGTGGGTGTCAGGATGGGGTTGAGGTGGGTGTCTGGTTTGGGTTGAGGTGGGTGTCTGGGTGGGGTTGAGGTTGGTGTCTGGGTGGGGTTGAGGTGGGTGTCTGGATGAGGTTGAGGTGGATGCCTGGGTGGGGTTGAGGTGGGTGTCTGGATGAGGTTGAGGTTGGTGTCTGGGTGGGGTTGAGGTGGGTGTCTGGGTGGGGTTGAGGTGGATGCCTGGGTGGGGTTGAGGTGGATGCCTGGGTGGGGTTGAGGTGGGTGTCTGGATGAGGTTGAGGTTGGTGTCTGGGTGGGGTTGAGGTGGATGCCTGGGTGGGGTTGAGGTGGGTGTCTGGGTGGGGTTGAGGTTGGTGTCTGGGTGGGGTTGAGGTGGGTGTCTGGGTGGGGTTGAGGTTGGTGTCTGGATGGGGTTGAGGTGGGTGTCTGGGTTGGGTTGAGGTGGGTGTCTGGGTTGGGTTGAGGTTGGTGTCTGGATGGGGTTGAGGTTGGTGTCTGTCCAGCTGTGTCGCTGTAGTCTCCTACTGCCATACAAGCCTATCTCCGACTCTGTGGCAGGGCAACTGACAACCTTCAGCCTTATAGCTACTCCCAGTGATCTATGCTGAAGTATTATGTGATGTTGTTGATAAGGGTTGACTTTCGGTTTGTTCATTAATTGTTTGTGTGAAGACAAGAGCCAACGCTATGCGAGTATCCCCATGACAAGGAACACCACCCAATCTGCTGCATGTTGTGTACATGGATCTTCTTCACGGGTGTAGATCCCCTGGACTGTTTTGTCAATGGTTGTGCCATATTGGTAGGAAGTATCGCTGTACAGAGAGCCAGTATCTATATGGAATTATTGCCTCCAGGATGAGTCTGATGGGTGTGAGTGGTACGATTGTCAGATGAGCTGCAATCTCATTTAAATCAGACCTTAGTTCTCGCTACCGCTAAAGATCTAAGGACATTCCAGTAGGGGTCACGTCAGAACGACTTTTCATCCGACCAATCAGAGTGTCGCTTACCAGATCGTGAATGTGACAGTCGGAATGTGATTTCTAATCATGCATTTTCGAAACTTTAACATGGGTATTCCGAATGATAGTTACGGGTTTAACGACTGAATCCATACAATCTAGACCATTTATTACCCATTCCAGAAGGTTCTTTTGTTCAGGTTTCAAATGTTTAATCAAGAATTTGTCAAAATATGTTTCGAAGCGTAGTCGCCAATTTGAAATTAGTGCCATAAAGCACGAAAAAGCTGCCTTCTGATTGGTCATTGGATGGGTTGGTCAAAGTTCGCGCAAGGTCGCCCTGACGTGACCCATAATAAGATGTCCTCAGATCTTTGTTTAGCGATAGCGAGGACTGAGATCTGATTTTAATGAGATTGGATGAGCTGCAGAAACAGAGTATAGCTCACCCTGTCTGGCGGAGTGTCATACTGGCTGTGGCTGCTTTACCAGGGACCACCATAGCAAACACTAGGATCACATGTTATAACATCTTGTCAGGATCATTAACCTAGCACAAATAATCATATTCTAATGTGATAACATTTCCTTAAAATTTGCGAGGACTGATTCACATTTGATTGTTACCATGGTTACCATGTTTTAGAGATTGCATATGTTGTGTGTGGGAGGTCTGGGACATGTTGATCTGTTGCATGGACTGTCTCCATGTAAGTTCATACACAATATTTATCATAATATATTTAGGAGAACGCAAGAGTAATGTGAGTGACATGTCGATGCGATGTTGTGTTACTGAGTCTAACTTAGATCTGTGTACGCTGATCAAATCTTTCTTAGATCCGTGTTCATCGGGTGAGTTTTACTTAGATCTGTGTACACTGAGAGAGTCTGACTTAGACCTGTTTCACACCGAGTGAATCTTGCTCAGATCTGTGTACGCCAATCAAGTCTTACTTAGATTCATGTACATCGAGTGTGTGACACTTAGATCTGCGTACACTGAGAGAGTCTGACTTAGACCTGTTTCACACCGAGTGAATCTTGCTCAGATCTGTGTACACCAATCAAGTCTTACTTAGATCCATGTACATTGAGTAAGTTTCACTTAGATCTGTGTACACTGAGAGGGTCTGACTAAGATCTGTTTCACTTTGTGTGAGTCTTGCTTAGATTTTTGAGTGAATGAGTGAGTGAGTGAATGATGTGCTTTGTTTGTTTGCCTTGAACCTATCAGTTCATCTGTTTTTTAGGTGATTCCATATTTTTAGATTTGCCTAAATGAGTGTTGAGTTTTGTACCAGTGTATTTTGTTTCGTATGCACATATTTATTGTCAGTCACTACAGCACCAAGTGTCATTTCCATCTGACCAAACTTGTATTATTTGTAGGGCATTGATTTCTGAAGAACATTTAGTGATTTAACATGATGTAGAGAACCAGAAAGTGTGCAGGGGATTCACAGTCAGGGATAAGCAACATGATTGTCAATACAGAAAGCCTGGAGTGAAACAGAACCTGCCATCACCTCAAGCCATGAAGTGAGACAGGTGACATCGCCATCAGATCATGGCATGAAGTAAGACAGGTGACATTGCCATCAGATCATGACATGAAGTAAGACAGGTGACATCGCCATCAGATCATGGCATGAAGTAAGACAGGTGACATCGCCATCACCTCAAGCCATGAAGTAAGACAGGTGACATCGCCATCAGATCATGGCATGAAGTGAGACAGGTGACATCGCCATCAGATCATGGCATGAAGTGAGACAGGTGACATCGCCATCAGATCATGAAGTAAGACAGGTGACATCGCCATCAGATCATGAAGTAAGACAGGTGACATCGCCATCAGATCATGGCATGAAGTAAGACAGGTGACATCGCCATCAGATCATGACATGAAGTAAGACAGGTGACATCGCCATCAGATCATGAAGTAAGACAGGTGACATCGCCATCAGATCATGGCATGATGTAAGACAGGTGACATCGCCATCAGATCATGGCATGAAGTAAAACAGGTGACATTGCCATCAGATCATGGCATGAAGTAAGACAGGTGACATCGCCATCAGATCATGGCATGAAGTGAGACAGGTGACATCGCCATCAGATCATGAAGTAAGACAGGTGACATCGCCATCAGATCATGGTATGAAGTAAGACAGGTGACATTGCCATCAGATCATGGCATGAAGTAAGACAGGTGACATCGCCATCACCTCAAGCCATGAAGTGAGACAGGTGACATCGCCATCAGATCATGGCATGAAGTAAGACAGGTGACATCGCCATCAGATCATGGCATGAAGTAAGACAGGTGACATCGCCATCACCTCAAGCCATGAAGTGAGACAGGTGACATCGCCATCAGATCATGGCATGAAGTAAGACAGGTGACATCGCCATCAGATCATGGCATGAAGTAAGACAGGTGACATCGCCATCAGATCATGGCATGAAGTAAGACAGGTGACATCGCCATCAGATCATGACATGAAGTAAGACAGGTGACATCGCCATCAGATCATGAAGTAAGACAGGTGACATCGCCATCAGATCATGGCATGATGTAAGACAGGTGACATCGCCATCAGATCATGGCATGAAGTAAAACAGGTGACATTGCCATCAGATCATGGCATGAAGTAAGACAGGTGACATCGCCATCAGATCATGGCATGAAGTGAGACAGGTGACATCGCCATCAGATCATGAAGTAAGACAGGTGACATCGCCATCAGATCATGGTATGAAGTAAGACAGGTGACATTGCCATCAGATCATGGCATGAAGTAAGACAGGTGACATCGCCATCAGATCATGGCATGAAGTGAGACAGGTGACATCGCCATCAGATCATGAAGTAAGACAGGTGACATCGCCATCAGATCATGGCATGAAGTAAGACAGGTGACATTGCCATCAGATCAAGGCATGAAGTAAGACAGGTGACATCGCCATCAGATCATGAAATAAGACAGGTGGCATCGCCATCAGATCATGAAGTGAGACAGGTGACATCGCCATCAGATCATGGCATGAAGTAAGACAGGTGACATCCCCATCAGATCATGAAGTAAGACAGGTGACATCGCCATCAGATCATGAAGTGAGACAGGTGACATCGCCATCAGATCATGGCATGAAGTAAGACCGGTGACATCGCCATCAGATCATGACATGAAGTAAGACAGGTGACATCGCCATCAGACCATGGCATGAAGTAAGACAGGTGACATCGCCATCAGATCATGGCATGAAGTAAGACAGGTGACATCGCCATCAGATCATGAAGTAAGACAGGTGACATCGCCATCAGATCATGGCATGAAGTAAGACAGGTGTCATCGCCATCAGATCATGGCATGAAGTAAGACAGGTGACATCGCCATCAGATCATGACATGAAGTAAGACAGGTGACATCGCCATCAGATCATGAAGTAAGACAGGTGTCATCGCCATCAGATCATGGCATGAAGTAAGACAGGTGACATCGCCATCAGATCATGGCATGAAGTAAGACAGGTGACATCGCCATCAGATCATGGCATGAAGTAAGACAGGTGACATCGCCATCAGATCATGAAGTAAGACAGGTGACATCGCCATCAGATCATGGCATGAAGTAAGACAGGTGACATCGCCATCAGATCATGAAGTAAGACAGGTGACATTGCCATCAGATCATGGCATGAAGTAAGACAGGTGACATCGCCATCAGATCATGGCATGAAGTAAGACAGGTGACATCGCCATCAGATCATGAAGTGAGACAGGTGACATCGCCATCAGATCATGAAGTAAGACAGGTGACATCGCCATCAGATCATGGCATGAAGTAAGACCGGTGACATCGCCATCAGATCATGACATGAAGTAAGACAGGTGACATCGCCATCAGATCATGGCATGAAGTAAGACAGGTGACATCGCCATCAGATCATGAAGTAAGACAGGTGTCATCGCCATCAGATCATGGCATGAAGTAAGACAGGTGACATCGCCATCAGATCATGGCATGAAGTAAGACAGGTGACATCGCCATCAGATCATGGCATGATGTTGAATATCCAGGACAGACCTCTTGAGGTACTCGTGTACTTGGATGCACAGAGGAAGTCCTGCCGAGTCCAATGTACTGTTGTCCATATAAACTATGAAGAGATGTCCTTTGTTATTGCCTTGTTGTCACTGTCCAGACTTGGCTGATGACTGAAACAAGTATGGAATACAGTTTCTTGAATGTTGCTCCAATGTAACAGAGGTAGTGTTTCAGGTGAGTTTTCAGTCTGAATGAACCAATTGGTTTGTCGTTACAAGTAGTTTTAACAATAACATGTTTTTATGTTCATGGTTTGTACCACTGCAGTGAATAAGCTGTGCAACAAATAACAGCTTATTGCAATCTTCAAACTTGTTCAGAGATTGAGTGTGTGGACAGTGATCCTCCAGAAGCTATTTCCTATTCGACTATTTCAAGACCTGATCATGTATTGATATATGAGACTGTGAATCTGCTTTTATAACTACAGTAAACTACAGTTATAATGAACACAAAGAAACCACTAATTTTAGTTTGTTATAACCGTAGTCTGTATATATTCATATATACAGCATACAGTATGCATATATACAGCATACCAACAGCAAATGGACGGGACCCAGAAAAGGTTTGTTGTAAGCGTGTTCGTTATAAATGTAGTTTACTGTACATATATCACTAAAAATGTCAAGGATAGTGCCATGCTAATCCCCTCATGTTAAGATTGTTTTTAAGTACTGTTCAACTTTTATGGAAATTGTCTGAGTGTCCAGATAATGACAATGTGATTGATTGCTGAAAGATGTTGTCATGCAAGTAGTATTCAATATTATCATGGAAGTGCCACATTTCCAGCTTTAATGAAGGTAATCAGAAATGCATGTTTATTGTAGCTGTTAAAGGGCAAGTATACTGAAAAAAATTAGTTTGATTTTCCTAGATAAGTCAATTTCCAGGAGAGAAAACTTCAGAATATTCAGAGAAGGTATTTAGATGTCCATGTGAAAGTGCTGAAATGACTGACACACTCTGTAATCAGCTTCCAAAACAAAGCTAATTAGGGCGTGGCCCAAAGCTACAGATGCAGCGGTGCATGTTTTCATTGGCGTATATGTAGACTAGTTTGCTGTCTTTATCTATCTTGTGATTCTTAGCAGCTGTACATATACTGTTTCTGCTATTCCGTTAATCCTACAAAAATAATAATATTGCAAACATGGTTGAATGTGTGAAACGTCCCCTTTGATCCTGACATTTTGAATAATTTAAATAACAATTAACAATCTGTAAGTAGTATTTTATGACTAACATCCTGTTCAGGTAGCATAAACAACCTGCTGGCCTCGGTCCTGTTCCACACAATGAATGCCTGTCAGGGCAGGTTCATCCTCTGTGTAGGCAACCGAAGGATTCTTCAGTGTTCTTACTAATAAGTTGACACAAGGTGTTAACACATTGATCAGACAAATGACCAGACAGATTAAGCCCTGCATTGCGATTAAAGGTGGAAGCAGGCAAACTGGGCAGGAACCCGTTTTAACTATTTCCGTTTTTTCAAACTGAATTTTGGTCAAGATTTTTGTGATAAAGTCTGCCCTGAAGTATTAAGATCTTTAAAGTTGGTATGTTGAGTTTACTTGCCCCTTAATGCTTGGTGCTTTTATTTAATAGTGCAGTATTGCTTGAAAAGGTTGAGTTGTATGAGTTGTGTATAGGGTTGATACAGCAGTAGTCTGTGGGTGTCCTACAGGGGAACACCGATGCAGAACGCTGATGTGGATATTTCTTCTGAATGTATATTAATCTGTGTTGCCTAGAAGCGTGTTATTTATTCCAGTGTAGCCATCAGTGAAATGATGCTTATTTTGTACACCAATCTGAACAAACAATATTATGTACAGTGTAAATTTGTTAATAGTTCCACACAACATGAGTGTTTGCCCCTCCTGTGGTATCTCTATAAACACTCAGTAACCTGACTTGATGGTAACTATGTACTGACTTGACGGTAACCCAGTACTGACTTGATGGTTACCTAGTACTGACTTGATGGTAACTATGTACTGACTTGATGGTATTCTAGTACTGACTTGATGGTAACTATGTACTGACTTCACAGTAACCCAGTACTGACTTCACGGTATTCTAGTACTGACTTGATGGTATTCTAGTACTGACTTGATGGTAACTATGTACTGACTTGATGGTAACTATGTACTGACTTCACAGTAACCCAGTACTGACTTGATGGTAACTATGTACTGACTTCACGGTAACCCAGTACTGACTTGATGGTTACCTAGTACTGACTTCACGGTAACCCAGTACTGAATTGATGGTTACCCAGTATTGACTTGATGGTTACCTAGTACTTCCAGGCAGTAGGTCATACTGTTGAGCTCTTTGCATTTGCTTAACCCTATTTGTATTATTCATCATTTTCTTCTTTGTAAACTGCTTTTATTTCAAACCACTGACTGAATCCAAGAGATTGCAACACATCACATTAGTTTGTACCCAATTACATATTCATTGTCTTGTCATTTCTTGAAAAATTTCAGTCACCATTATGTGGGGTTATTCAGTGTCTATAAAATGTCTACAAATCAAGACATCTTTGTTCTTTGTTGAATTCTCAAAAGTGACTGAGTGTGTGAGTAAAGGGGCAGTGTCTTGCAACTGAGAGAGTGAGGGAGATAGAGAGAGGGAGAGGGAGGGTAGCATTCAAACATCAAAGTTTGGAAATACTCAGTTAATTTTCATAGTTTTTTCTGGTTCCATATAAACATTTACATTTTGACATTATTAGATGTGAGAGGTATGACTGCCTATACCAGTGTCCCCTCACAAGATGTGAGAGGTATGACTGCCTATACCAGTGTCCCCTATACTCCCTATGACTGTTTGTTGTTTAACGCTGCACTCAGCAATATTCCAGTTATATGACAGCGGTCTGTAAATAATCGAATCTGGCCAGACAATCTAGTGATTGATATGATGAACTTCGATCCATGCAACTTGGATATGATGCCTTCACTACAAAAAGATATTTCCCAAAATATTCATGATCCCTAATTTGTTTTGTTCATTATATTTATTACGTTTAGTTTAGATTCCCTTGTAGCAATACCCCAGTTAAATGTAGATTTTAAATTTCAAATAAATATTGCATACCATCACTGAATGCATAATTAATATTGGTACATTGATTGAAATTCCATTGTAACTAAAAAGGAACACCAGAATGACCACAAAAAAGAATATGTTCTTAAAATTTATTTTAAAGATCTTTTTCTTGTCAAAATGGGTTTTTTTTAATACAGAACTAATTACATAATATATACGCATTTCTTTAATTCTTACTTAAAAAATCACAGCTCTAACTGTAGCCCCCAAACAAAATACATACACAACATTCACAACATGGATGGTGCTCAACGACCTCCATTATTCCACCAACAGTCAACACCAAGGCACTATCAGCCACACCAACACCAGGTGTAGATGACTAACACAAACACCCAACACACACACACACCCAACACACACACACACCCAAATTCCTACGTCACATACTTAGAACAATGATTGTAGCAACAAAACAATGAACTTACATTCTTCACAAATACATGGTTCTAAATCTTGTATCTAAATCCTAGTGTACATTAATAATGAAAGCCCCATTTACCCGATCTGCCAGGAGAATCTTGTGCTGGTCTGTCCCTGGTGTCTTGAATGCACAAGCTGTTACCTGATAGATGCGCTCCAAATATCAGTGTCATTAAACAATATCATCCTTAAATATTCTCTTTCACTCACCACAAACAAAGGTTTAACATCAATGGATCTTCAATCATCATAACAGTTTCATTGAGTGAATTAATAGACAGCACATACACACACTCTCCCTGCAAGAAGTGACATACATATGTCATAGAGTCACCAGCTACGTCTAACTAGGATGTACACAAGTGTTCACAATTAAGGAAGCAGTGGGGTCTTGAGGGTTGCTCCCATAGCAACGTAGAGAATTCCAATCTGGGGACCCCAATGTATGGGGACCCCAACTTTGACAATCTCATTAAAATCAGATCTTAGTTCTCGCTAACGCTAAACAAAGATCTGAGGACATCCTATTACGGGTCATGTCAGAACGACCTTTCTCGAATTTTGACCGACCAATGGATTGATGACAAGAAATCGACATTAGCCAATCAGAAGGCAGCTTTCTCGAGCTTTACGACACTAGTTTCAAACTGGCGACTACGCTTTGAAACATATTTTTACGTATTCTCGATTAAAAAAATTAAAACTGATAAGAAGAACACTCTGGAATGGCTTATAGATGGCCTAGATTGTATGGATATAATCATAAAACCCGTAACTGTCGTTTCGGAATACCCCGTGTCAAATATTTCGTGGTTGCGTGATTAGAAAACACGTTCCGACTGTCACTTTCATGATCTGGTAAGAGACGCTCTGATTGGTCGGATGAAAGGTCGTTCTGACGTGACCCTTAATGGGATGTCCTCAGATCTTTGTTTAGCAGTAGCGAGTACAAAGATTTGATTTTAATGAGATTGGTAACTTTGAGAGTCGGTGTTGTGACACAAGACCTCGACATTCAGGACTTAATTGTGAACACTGGAACATATTCTCTACATTGTCTCGGAGATTTTGAAACACTAAAACAGAGCAACATCATATACACTGATATACAAGAGTGATGGATCAAGATGAAAGTGAATCTGATGGACCATGATACACAGACAGTAGCTCGCAGTGATATTTGTTGAAAATGAAAACTTTATTAACAGCTGTTTATTAATAGATTCCATGAACTTATTCCTAGCTCAGTGTAACTTATTCCTTACTCTACTGAACCTATTTCTACCTGAATGTAACTTATTCATAACTGAACATAACCTACTCTGAACTGAACCTATTTCTAACTGGCTTTAACATGTTCCTAACTGGCTTTAACATATTCCTAACTGGACATAACCTATTTCTAAATGGATTTAACATATTCCTAACTGGCTTTAACATATTCCTAACCGGACATAACATATTCCTAACTGGATGTAACCTACATGTATTTCTTAATGGATTTAACATATTCCTAACTGGACATAACATATTCCTAACTGGACGTAACCTACATGTATTTCTTAATGGATTTAACATATTCCTAACTGGACATAACCTACATGTATTTCTAAATGGATTTAATATATTCCTAACTGGACGTAACCTACATGTATTTCCAACTGGCTTTAACATATTCCTAACCGGACATAACATATTCCTAACTGGATGTAACCTACATGTATTTCTTAATGGATTTAACATATTCCTAACCGGACATAACATATTCCTAACTGGATGTAACCTACATGTATTTCTTAATGGATTTAACATATTCCTAACTGGACATAACATATTCCTAACTGGACGTAACCTACATGTATTTCTTAATGGATTTAACATATTCCTAACTGGACGTAACCTACATGTATTTCTAAATGGATTTAATATATTCCTAACTGGACGTAACCTACATGTATTTCTAAATGGATTTAATATAGTCCTAACTGGACGTAACATATTCCTAACTGGACGCAATCTACATGTATTTCTAAATGGATTTAATATATTCCTAACTGGACGTAACCTACATGTATTTCTAAATGGATTTAATATATTCCTAACTGGACGTTACCTATTCCTAACTGGACGTAACCTATTTCTAACTGGATTTAACATATTCCTCACTGGACGTAACATATTTATAACTGAACGTCACTTATTCGAAACTGAAACTCGTAGACCTGCTCAACTTGTTTCCTTGTTTTACAGGTTTAATGTTCCCTGTTTTCCTTAAAGGTTAACTTTCGAAACATAAAACCTCAAATATACAAAAACACAACATTTCAAAAATACAAATTCGAAACAAACCAAAGCATTTAAAAAAGAAATTTACTTCCACAAAAGTTACGTCTGACTCAAAACTAAACTGGTCAGCTGTTATCTGGGTGAGCAATTATCAACAAATAAACAGGAGAAACTGTGAAAAGTATGACCAAGGAGGGGAATGATGAAGTAATGAAGCAGTACAGAACAACTCCTCGCTTCCTACAGGTGTGAGCTGGTGGGAGTCGGGGCTAGAAGCGGCCTGCACTGTACTGGTCAGGGAAGGTAAAGGAATGGCTGCCGTCTCCCATCACCTTGGGCAGGGTCCCAGCATTGGGAATCACGTTCCAGGATAACGTCATGGTCACATTCTTGTTGCCCCTGGTGACGAAATGCATAAAATGAGTCCTAGCTAATCATGTGAGAACTGACTTTACAGCAAGGTCACGATATGATACGTATCACGATACATGGGAGACGACATGATACGTATCACGATACACATACTTACTATTGACGACCGCCACCATGGCCTAGTGAACAGAGCATCTGCCCAAAGAGCAGAAGGTTGAGGGTTCGATCTCTGGCTGTTTCATGCCAAAAGACGTTAAAAATGGTACTTGTTATCCTGCCTGGTGCTCAGCATCAAGGGGATACAACAAGGATTGGTCGGCTTGGAGTCAGTAAACTGAGTCTGAGTGAGGTATCCATGTTAAACTCACAGGAACTCGATGATAGCGTGTATAACATAATGTATTCGTATAGAAAAAAATCACACCCCTCTATATACATAGAGACGTCTCTATGTTATAGAGGGGTTTGATTTTTTTCTATACGAATATATTATGTTATACACGCTATCATCGAGTTCCTGTGGTTAAACTGGCATGGTATCTCAGTGGGCTAGCATTATAAAAGCAGCATTAGTCCAGACTGGTACCAGCAGCCACAGAAACACACATGTGCATGCACATCACTACATAAGAGCAACAATCTTGAACGAATGTTAAACCCATTCTTACCTCACCTTACCACTAACTATTAACACAATAGACCAGGACCCACTTGCACAAAGCGATCTTAGCGCTACAACTATTGTAAGCCTATGTTAAAGCATGGGAGTTACGATCACCTTAGCGCTACGATCGCTTTGTGGAACGGGGCCCTGGAGTTTGTGAGTTGGGCATATCCCTGCTGCTTTATGGCAAATTATTTTATAGTGTGTCACATAAGAGAGAGCACACAGTGATGCCGTAGACCTATGAGCGTTGTTAAGGTTCGGACAAACCAAAAATCAGGGTAGATTTGGGATTCAAACTGACGAACATTGGATGCCACACTCCAGATTTCAGTTGACAACTACAATTATCGAGCGATGACCAGTGATTGATACCATGAGCAACATCACATGCTGTTGTGGGTCAATGACAGGCAATCAATCATTATCAAGTCATTCTGTCACTTCTTACAACAAATATAGATTACTGTGGACTCATTCTAACCCAGAGGCCCATGGAGTGCTTAATGTGTAGATGAGACTTGGTTTAGCTGGGAAGGTGATGACAACTTACTTCAGCCCATTGCCATAGTCCCAGAAGTAGTATTTGGTGTTGGAACTCTTCAAGTCGATGATGGCGTTGTCTCCGCGCTGGATAATCTTGTCCCACAGCACGACCTGATTCAGCTTCTGCACACACAAAGATGACATTGTTTACACATCCTATACACAGGACCCCATGGTTTGTGTTGGCTTGGTTTTTTTAAAATGGCCCCACAACTTGTCAACTAGAGAGAACTCTGCAGAGTGAAACAAGCAGAAAAGTAATGAACAAAATTAACATTTTCAAAACTGATTAAATCTTAACATCACCAGCACTAGTTAAAGACTATCCTTCTAAACACCAACAAGATAAAGTGAGTGAGTGAGTATGGTTTTACGCCGCTTTTAGCAATATTCCAGCAATATCACGGCAGGGGACACCAGAAATGGG
The DNA here is from genome assembly GCF_023055435.1 of Haliotis rufescens. Lineage (NCBI taxonomy): Eukaryota > Metazoa > Mollusca > Gastropoda > Lepetellida > Haliotidae > Haliotis > Haliotis rufescens. Next base: position 265,732 of record NW_025963800.1, read on the forward strand.
CTTCACACATTGTACCTATGTCGGGAATCGAACCCGTGTCTTCGGCATGACGAGCGAACGCTTTAACCACTAGGCTACCCGACCGCCCCAACAAGATAAAGTAAAATGATGCATGTGAAAGCGAGGACTGGAAATGAAACAACAGGGGATGGAAACTGAATACTGCCGTATCTATGGACGGCCATTTGGCTATGACTGCATATAGTTGACCTTTATTTCAATTGATGTGTGTTTTACTGAATGACCATACATTCGTATCATGTTTCAGGGTACAAGTGACATTAACACAGATCCAAAGATTAAGAATTTACCTTACGCTGTTTTGCGACTCACCACAACACCTGCTGGCCTTGCATACCATCCTACTTGACTGTGTAAGACTTTTAGATCCAGGAACCCTTGCAACGTGCCATGCCATTGTGCCAAATTTGTGTTATTATTCTTCAGTGTCTGCTATTCTGTGTTTAACTATTATGTATAAGTGGGTAGGATAGAATAAAGGTAGTTCATGTGTCCTATAACATACCCAAGTCATGACGTGCTTAACTGATTGGCCAAGCTAACCCTCTTAGTTAAACCCTTTGTCTCACTACATGTACTCAGTCTGCAAACACTCTCAGCATCCCCCAGATGAAATCCTTACCTTGTCTACTTGCATCCCACAGATGAAATCCTTACCTTGTCTGCTTGCATCTCACAGATGAAATCCTTACCTTGTCTACTTGCATCCCACAGATGAAATCCTTACCTTGTCGGCTTGCATCCCACAGATGAAATCCTTACCTTGTCTGCTTGCATCTCACAGATGAAATCCTTACCTTGTCTACTTGCATCCCACAGATGAAATCCTTACCTTGTCTACTTGCATCCCACAGATGAAATCCTTACCTTGTCTGCTTGCATCCGACAGATGAAATCCTTACCTTGTCTACTTGCATCCCACAGATGAAATCCTTACCTTGTCTGCTTGCATCCCACAGATGAAATCCTTACCTTGTCCGCTTGCATCCCACAGATGAAATCCTTACCTTGTCTACTTGCATCCCACAGATGAAATCCTTACCTTGTCTGCTTGCATCCCACAGATGAAATCCTTACCTTGTCTACTTGCATCCCACAGATGAAATCCTTACCTTGTCTGCTTGCATCCCACAGATGAAATCCTTACCTTGTCCGCTTGCATCCCACAGATGAAATCCTTACCTTGTCTACTTGCATCCCACAGATGAAATCCTTACCTTGTCTGCTTGCATCCCACAGATGAAATCCTTACCTTGTCTACTTGCATCCCACAGATGAAATCCTTACCTTTTCTGCTTGCATCCCACAGATGAAATCCTTACCTTGTCCGCTTGCATCCCACAGATGAACTCCTTACCTTGTCTGCTTGCATCCCACAGATGAAATCCTTACCTTATCTGCTTGCATCCCACAGATGAACTCCTTACCTTGTCTACTTGCATCCCACAGATGAACTCCTTACCTTGTCTACTTGCATCCCTACAGATGAACTCCTTACCTTGTCTACTTGCATCCCACAGATGAACTCCTTACCTTGTCTACTTGCATCCCTACAGATGAACTCCTTACCTCGTCTACTTGCATCCCACAGATGAACTCCTTACCTTGTCTACTCGCATCCCACAGATGAACTCCTTACCTTGTCTGCTTGCATCCCACAGATGAAATCTTTACCTTGTCTACTTGCATCCCACAGATGAAATCCTTACCTTGTCTACTTGCATCCCACAGATGAAATCCTTACCTTGTCTACTTGCATCCCACAGATGAACTCCTTACCTTATCTGCTTGCATCCCACAGATGAAATCTTTACCTCGTCTACTTGCTGACAGGGTGAACCACGTTGGTAATGTGGACAAATCCCATCCCAGGACTCAGACATCTTATAGCTACTACACCATCATTTTACTTCACTTACGTAATCTGGTGTTTGGTATTCAGCTGTGAGGTAGAGGAATAGCTGTTTGACATTCCAGTTGAACAGAGGCTGGAGATGTGAGACAGTTAAGGGCAAGTGATTACAATTCTTCAGTATGGACAATCTTAATAATAGCATAACTACTTTTCTTCTGAACACACAATGCCATTTAGAAAGTGGTCAAAAGTAACAAATGTTAATTTGGGATAACACTCTCTTGGTAAAGTACAGATTCTCGTACTTTTTTGGGTAGAGTCCTGTGCGGGATTCGAACCCACCACGCCAGAATTATGCACCTAATCGCCAGCACATAAAGTCAGCGATCTAACCCACTCAGTATGTGATCTAGACTACCAGTTGTCAGACTTTCATTTCGTGGAAGCCTCGGTAGCTGAGTGGGTTACATTGCTGACTTTGTGTGCTGGCGAGTACGTGCCTGACTCTAGCGGAATCCTGCACGGGACACAACCCAAAAAAGTATGAGAATCTCTCTTTACCAAGAGAGTGTTATCCAAAATATAACATTTGTTACTTTTCTTCTGATGGGGTCATTTCATATCTTGGTAGTTTTGTGGCCCAGTAATTTTGTATACCTTGCATCATTTTGCAACCTTGTAGTCTATTATCCCTTTGGTCATTATGTAACTAGGTTGCTCAGCATAAAGCCTTTACAAGGACAAGAATATTTGTTATCACCTGACAATGAAGGAACATCTTTAGAATACAGTACCACAACTTCTCGTGAGGACGATCTCTGCCGTAGGTGACATGTCTCAAAGACAAGCAACCTGTTTTTGAGAATCCGTAGGTTTGCGAACTCGAGGCCTTCGGATTGTTAGCCCGACAGCTAACCAACTGAGCTACATCCACACTGTGAAACAAAGTGCAAATGTACCTAGTCATGCCTATGACGTTACGGAACTGAACGAAAAGGGTCGAATAGCGGACGGACACTTACGAAGGTTACGAGTAGTCATGGTGTCTCGTTACTTTAGTCTACGGACATTTGAATGATCCCGATGCCATTTGGCACACTCGTCCCATTCCGTAATCTACATGATACCGAGTGGTGAGGAATGAGCAGATATGGCACGAACTGAAAACGGCTCCATGCGTCAGACGTTGAACTCGCGAGTACGCATGAATGAGGTGAGGTGAAATTGGGTTTAACGTTGCGTCCAAGATTATTGCACTTATATAGCGACGTGCATGCATGTGTGTGTGTGGCTGCTTGTACTAGTCCGGACTGATGCCGATTTATAGTGCTAGCTCACTGAGATACCATGCCACAGTTTAATATGAATACCCCACTCAGACACAGTATACTGACTCCGAGCCGACCAGTCCTTGTTTTAGCCCCTTAATGCCGAGCGGCAGACAGGGTAACAACAAGTTCCGCATTTTAACGTCTTTTGATATGATGCGGCCGGGGATCGAACCCCGGACCTTCCGCTCTCCGGGCGGATGCGTACGCATGAATGATATGGTATTTAATAATTCACTTTAATTCACACTGTAAGGATGATGTGGATAATAGTAAGGAACGAGGGAGGCATGAGCAACGGTGACGACACAACGGTGAGTTTGCTTTTGAATCAGTACTGAAAAAATGTAGCGGGTAAAAGTGGCTTGTGTGAATGTTCCAGGACAGTTTCCAGTAGCCAAAATAGTCCAAACAAAACCATTGCATCCTTTATACTTGACGTATTTGGGTGAAGAATATTAGAAGCCTCTATAGAATCTAAAAGGCCACTATACAAGTACCTAACCCTAATGATCGTAAAGGGGATCCAAGGGCTAAGGATAGAGTTCAGGGTAATCTAATAGCCACTAAACGGGAACCTAACCCTAATGATCGTATAAAGGGGTGATTGATCGTAAAGGGGATCCAAGGGCTAAGGATAGAGTTCGGGGTAACCTACCCTAACACTGGTGACATTTGGATGTGTTCAGCCAAATCCCTAATAAACTGCATTCTTGTGCATAATAATGAAAATTAATGAACCGGAAAAATAACATAGGTACATTAGTTCCCATTTATAACCATTTTAATTTTTAGCTACTTGAATTACGAGAAATACGAATAAAAACATATATAAAAAATAAAACAGCTTTCATAATCTAGCGCTTGTTCTAAAATGCGCCGCTGCAGGCTATATTTAGTAAACAAATATTCAAAACTCTCAACACCGCTGGGGGTATTCAATGACATTGCGTGTAGAGATGATAGATCACTGGGAGGAGCTTATGCACACTCAATGACTCCTGATGTCACAGGGCATTGTTTCGCCGGTGTGACTGGCAACAAAATACTACAAATTACTTCATAGGGTATTGTCATGTGTTTGAAAAGTTTGTGGTACTGTATTCTAAAGGTAGGCCACAATGAATGTTGACTTGGCTATTAAGTAGAAATTACCAAGTGGTTCACATAAACATCACAATAGTAACGTTAAACATATGCCAAAAAAGAAACAGTGCCTATCATATGTGGAAATATTGAACTTGGCTCCAATCTTATTAATACCATATGTTACGAAAAACTACTGAGATGGATTCCACAGTCTTTTACATATGCTAGCGTTAAAATTAATCCTATAAATTAGCACACACACACACACCAACACACATCACTCATAAGGTTGTTTTCCAACTTGTTTTTTCATGCATCGTCACAAAATGTTAGGTACAGTATATTTTTTCGTGTAAAGACTTTCAACGGCAAAAGCGCAAAAGGATATCAGCTTGCAGGTCGAAGGTAACGAATCCAAGATCACTCTTTTCCCTATCGGCTGAGTAGTCGGGGACGTTCTTGCTGAAAGTAAAGAAAACGAATTTGATGGACATTGGTCTAATAAAAGAAATCAATGAAATAATCTGAAAAACTCTACAAATTTATACATTATGACCAATGCTTAAAAGACACGTCAGTGTGCCGGCTGGGCAAAGCATATGGTAACAGGCTGCACTCACACGGACACTTTTCCTGCAGATACGGTCAGCGGTTGTTTATGGAGATTAAACGCTGTTGTGAGAAAACAACAAAATGTCAAAGCTGCCATTACACTAAGTGTAAAGGCAAATATGGTGTTCAATCTTGACAGAAATGTGTTCATTTTCGCCGACAACTTCCAGACAAAACTATGAAACCGGAAACAGGACCGAGTTCTTTCCCTTTGGTAATACTATCAATAAACTCCTTGCAGCGACGCCTTGGTGTGTAGTGAATATGATATGACGGCGCTGTAGAGGAGTTACATATTGGATTTACAAACCACGTGATAATCACGAGGTCGTAATCAAAATGGCGACGAATAATACCGTGTTTTTACTATTTTGTTGGATTTCATTTGCTGTGGCGTGGTCTCCTCGGTTGTTGTCACCGCGTCGCGATAACACGAACACTTCATTACCCAACGAATATTCTTATGAAACATTCTATTTGGATCAACAAGTATGTATATCAATGCATGCGTCTGGCATTTAGCTTCCTGTACAGAACACTTCCAGGTTCGGCACACCCCGTAAATGGGCAAAGTCAGTCCAACTAATCGAATATCTCCCAACTGGGCGAACGAAATCACGTCATGACTGCAACGACCAATAACGAGTTCCTGTGCTACAGTTTATGCGTTAATAGTGCTGAACTCTGTTGGTATCCCCTAGTCGACCAAGCGGCGTTACGGTTAGTTAGGGCACAGGACCATATGTAACTAATTATAACAATAAAAAAATTAAAAAGTCGCAAAAAAATCTGACGTGACCCGTAATGGGCTGTCCTCAGATCTTTGTTTAGCGGTAGCGAGAACTAAGATCTGATTTTAATGAGATTGATTCGAGATATTGCATGTTTTTCTCCTAGATTTTTTTCCACCTATTTCTCTTTAGCTTTCTAAACATGTTTGTAACAAAATAAGGTTCAAATGTCATAAGAAAATATCTTCCAAAATCAGGAGAGCTACAGAGCTGCGTGGCTCTAGTCCCGTGTGTGGTGAATGATTGTGGTTTGCATGATTCACGCCACAACATTAAAAGCCACAACATAATGATGTACTATGCAGAATGATGATTATCTAGAACTATTAAGCATCTTCTCCACCGCTCAGGCTTCTGTTTAATGGTACTATTCAACTGACACTGCAGCTGCTTATGGAGGTCTGAACATCGCCTGATATTAAATAAATGTAACACCACGTTTTGTGAACAAATAACAGGATACTATATGACCCAGGAATACAAAACTACCCGGTTACGAACTGACACGTGAGATGCACACCTACAGGGTGATGAAGCCCCCATGATCCCATGTGCTGGTCAACCCTTGATTACAAACTGACTCTTGTTCCAGGTGGATCACTTTGGCTTCAACAACGGGGACACATTCAAGCAGCGCTATCTCATAGCTTCTCAGTTCTGGAACCATCATGGCGGACCAATTTTCTTCTACACTGGCAACGAAGGGGACATCACCTGGTTCTGTAACAACACTGTAAGCTTGCATCACCAGCGGTAGAAACTAACTGTTTTACTCTACTTGTCCTAATAATGATAACATATAGTAAAACCCCTAAAAATGGCAAATATCTACTAGTCCTTACATGATACCTTAACGGGTGCAGGCTAAAACGGCACCTCAGCAAAACGTCACCGATTTCTCTGGCGAAACAGCACCGCATTTGGCGAAAACGGCTACTATGTGTCGGGCGAAAACGGCACCTCTATTTTTAATAGCGATAAGAATGATTTTGTAGTAATATATAGGGTCCACTGGGTCCACTGGTCACAGTTATCACATGATACAGCATTTTGATTTCTTCTGACATTCTTCTCGCATGCTACACATCGAAAGGCCATATAAATAATTGTGATCTGACAGCATCATGTTTGGCCTCTTAAATACAGTTTCAGCTTAAATTGAGTAAAGGTACTTAAAACTTCAATGCGTATAGTGATTTCACAATAAGTTAACTACGCCTCCCAATCGGAGTCGGTGAGTAAATTGGAGTAGGGGGCTAATTTCTTATTTGTGTTATTTCACAATTAGTTGTGTTTGTAAGAGACAATGTGAGTTTAATTTCTATTATTTTTCTTCAAAGCATGTTATGTTTTCTCAATAAGTTGAGTTGCGTATAAGCTAAGTTGGATTATAGTTGGAGTAGAGGCTAATTTCTAATGTAAACTTGTTTTAGCATCTCACAATTATTGGTGCTTGCAAGTTACAATGTAAGTTTAATATCATTTATTTGACCAAGGTAAAACAAAAAAATAAGGTGCCGTTTTCGCTCGACTCGAGGTGCCGTTTTTGCTCGAGTCGAGTTGCCGTTTTCGCCAATCGGTGCCGTTTTCTCCCGGTGACGTTTTGCTGAGTTGCCGTTTTCGCTATAACCCTACCTTAACTATTCGGCAGTTTGGCAGGGACTATAGGACTAGTGCCAATTTCTAACACAGATCACATACACAGAGCATCCATTCATCACATACACAAAGCCTCTATTCCTCCCACACACACAGCTTCCATTCCTCACACACACACACAGCCTCCATTCCTCACACACACAGCCTCAATTCCTCACACACACAGCCTCCATTCCTCACACACACAGCCTCCATTCCTCACACACACACAGCCTCCATTCCTCACATACACAGCCTCCATTCCTCACACACACAGCCTCCATTCTTCACACACACAGCCTCCATTCCTTACATACACAGCCTCCATTCCTCACACACACAGCCTCCATTCTTCATACTCACACACAGCCTCCATTCCTCACACACACAGCCTCCATTCATCACACACACAGCCTCCATTCCTCACACACACACAGCCTCCATTCCTCACATACACACAGCCTCCATTCCTCACACACACATCCTCCATTCCTCACATACACACAGCCTCCATTCCTCACACACACAGCCTCCATTCTTCACATACACACAGCCTCCATTCCTCACACAAACAGCTTCCATTCTTCATACTCACACACAGCCTCCATTCCTCACACACACAGCCTCCATTCTTCACATACACACAGCCTCCATTCCTCACACACACACAGCCTCCATTCCTCACACACACACAACCTCCATTACTCACACACACAGCCTCCATTCCTCACACATACACAACCTCCATTCCTAACATACACACCACTTCCATTCCTCACATACACACAGCCTCCATTCTTCACATACACACAGCCTCCATTCCTCACATACACACAGCCTTCATTCCTCACACACACAGCCTCCATTCCTCACACACACACAGCCTCCATTCCTCACACACACACAACCTCCATTCATCACACACACAGCCTCCATTCCTCACATACACACCACTTCCATTCCTCACATACACACAGCCTCCATTCCTCACACACACAGCCTCCATTCTTCATACTCACACACAGCCTCCATTCCTCACATACACAGCCTCCATTCCTCACACACACAGCCTCCATTCCTCACACACACAACCTCCATTCCTCTCACACACAGCCTCCATTCCTCACATACACACATCCTTCATTCCTCACACACACAGCCTCCATTCCTCACACACACAGCCTCCATTCCTCACACACACAGCCTCCATTCCTCACATACACAACCTCCATTACTCACACACACAGCCTCCATTCCTCACATACACAACCTCCATTCTTCACATACACACAGCCTTCATTCCTCACACACACAGCCTCCATTCCTCACATACACACAGCCTCCATTCCTCACTCACACAGCCTCCATTCCTCACACATACACAACCTCCATTCCTCACATACACACCACTTCCATTCCTCACATACACACAGCCTCCATTCCTCACACACACAGCCTCCATTCTTCATACTCACACACAGCCTCCATTCCTCACACACAGCCTCCATTCCTCACACACACAGCCTCCATTCCTCACATACACACAGCCTCCATTCCTCACATACACAGCCTCCATTCCTCACACACACAGCCTCCATTCCTCACACACACACAGCCTCCATTCCTCACATACACACAGCCTCCATTCCTCACACACACACAGCCTCCATTCCTCACACACAGCCTCCATTCCTCACATACACAGCCTCCAGTCCTCACACACAGCCTCCATTCCTCACACATACACAGCCTCCATTCCTCACATACACACAGCCTCCATTCCTCACATACACACAGCCTCCATTCCTCACACATACACAGCCTCCATTCCTCACACACAGCCTCCATTCCTCACATACACAGCCTCCATTCCTTACACACACAGCCTCCATTCCTCACACACACAGCCTCCATTCCTCACACACACAGCCTCCA